>NC_056725.1:534926552-535074052 GCF_019279795.1 Protopterus annectens | reverse complement strand
ATGCCATTGTTTCATTAGTTTCTCCCAGTGCAGATTGCTGCAGCCAACCTAGCTTTTCACACAACATCCAAATACACTGATCAAATGTTTATTTTTCTTTCACTGCTTATGTCTCTCAGACATGTTTGCCCTCCCATGTTTGTAACTGGCAAACTCCTCACATTATTGCTAAGGAAAACTATATTCTTCTTAGGATGAGCAGTAAAGAGAAAGCAGTTTGTGATGTCGGGCAGCATGATGCCAGGGCACTTCTATGGGCTAGGCTTGTAAAGGCTCCATGGCCATTAGCCTAGTACACACCCATGAACCTATGTATGCCTACTGTCAGAAAATTTCCCTACCGTTACACCTAAGAAACTGACCTACACTTGTGTACTACAGTTACCAATGCTGTCAGACAATCCTTTGCAGAGAATTTGAGATGTCCTCTGCAAACTCTCACTTGTTGTTACCTAAAAGCAACATAAAATGCTAAGACAGACTGTGTACTGCTCATTATATGAGGAAGAGGACCAATTACAGGAATGATGAAACTAAATCTTTTTTACCCGTGGCTTTTACATGTTCAAACACAAGCACTACCACTGTATTGGTAGGTCTGTATTTGGAATTACTTTAAACTTCCCATTTACACCAGCATCCCTACAATACCAGTTAGTTTCATGTTCTTACACTGATATGTACAAAAGTGACAGTTGTAAAAATGGAGAAAACCGTCACACACATTGCCAAATGAATACTGTAAGCAGAAAAACATCCCAGAGAATCAATACCAGACCACTTCACAGCTAAATATTTTATTAGAAACATGAGGTAAAACAACACTACATACATTAAAAACATAAAAAAATGTCAGCTTTCAGACAAACAGGTCCTTCATCAGAGGAAAGCCTGGAAGGCTGGCATAGATCTCTGGTTAGTTTGTACCTAAAGCACAGGCTTCATTATAGATGACCCATCAATTACTGTGAGGTATTCAGAAACAAATAACACAGTGTGTTATATGAAACAGCACAATGAACGGCAATGCACATGGAGGGAACAATTCAGAGACACGTGTACTGTGACTGCAGTACTGAAGAAATAAAGCTGTATGTGTCATGAGCTAATGCCCACATAATGACGAGTAAATGAATGTCAACACAACAGTAAGAGCCATTGCGTATGCAAATGATGATGTCCAATATGGCTACATTATTCAGAAACAAAGGGAAGCAGCTCAATGTGCTGCAGTGACTAGCTATTCTAAACACCAGCATATTATGATGTATAGGAATATCGCTTGCACTAATGTTCCAGTGTTACCACTTGCAGTAGCTATACAGCTTGTGTTAGTAGCCTGCCAGTATCCATACTGTTCTGTGTCACTGTCCCACACTTTCCCAGGTCAACCAGTGCCTTCCTTACCATCACCTCCACGGCCATGACATTATCCCCTGCTATCCTGGGGACAGAAGCAACATAGAGGAGTTAAGAGATATGTGCCATCCTCATATTGAATCAAGGGATGTGTGGAATGCCCATCCCAGTGGACATGAAGGTTTTTGTTGCATTAACCATTCTTGATATAGGACATTTCAGCATCTGACAAGAGGGCACATTAAGAATTTCACAAGTGTCAGTCTCACAAATTCTTCACCATTTCCATGACATTATGTTGCAGAATGTGGAAGAGCATATTTGGTTCCAATGGACAACAGAGGAGAGAGTCACCACTATGCGGACGTTCTACAACATAGACCATTTCTCAGAGGTCCTGGGCACCATTGACTGCATCCACATTGCCATCAAATTCCAGTCATCTCCTTATGGTTACCAGTATATCCAGTGGAAAGGCTTTCATTCCATCGAGTATAAAATACAATGTGTCTGTGCTCCAGCCTGGCAGTTGCCATGATTCCTACATCTGGAATAAATATGCTTGATTTTATACAAGATGACTTTCCACAGGGTCATGTATTTGGCAGATGTACACATTGTGATCCATAGACTTCATGATAGTCTGGTCCCATAAACAAAGGTAAAACACCATTCATGGTGGTGTCCACTATTATGTGATACAGATGATGCTACACACGCCTTAGAACCATGGCTTATATTCTCCATTCACAGTCAGCAGCCCAAGGTGGAGATAGTGCCCAGTACCATGTTATTGCAGACATGTAACAGCAAAGAACATGTGATCAGAATTCTGAAGGCACACTTCCACTGCATGGATACATTTGGTGGCAAAATGACTGCAGACCTACAGCAAACTATTTGTGATCTGTGCCATGATATGCCATGAGGCTATGAAAACAGTTACATGTGGGGACACTATAGAGTTAGTGGATATACTTGTGGCAGCAGAGAAGGAGCCTGATGGGGAGTCATCACAGAATATGGCTGCAGTGATGCGTCATGTGAGGCAGAAGCAAGAGCAAAATGTTGTAGCACTGGCAAAGAATTTGCATCTGGTCCTCACCCATAGGCCGCGACAAGATAAACACAGAAGAAAATTGATTCATGCAATAACATAACCAGGCTATGTAGTACAGTGCATTGATTAGCCATGCTATGCATTAGACATTATCATAACCCTACAAGGAGATGGGCATGGGATAGCCATCATCATTTGGTCAAGTGGAGTGAGACAGAGTGACAGGGGACAGCAAAGTTTCATATGTGGAAGGGTCATGGCTAGTCTGTTTAGTAGTCATGCACATGGCTAGGAGGATGGGGGAATCAGGGACCATATCTTCCAATAAGTGGTCTGGAGATTCCATAAATGGAACACTATTTGGGTATACTATGTGGGCTTATAGTGTCAGGACTGGGGGTATCCTATCCAAATTATTACATGCCATGTTAATAGCATGTATGGGAACCCCAATGTGGCCTTATGTATGGCATTCCAGTAGACTTTTATTATCTACAACCCAGTACATGTACATAGTTAAATGTTCGTCACAATAGGGCTGAGAGAGGTGTGATGACATTGAACTGTTGGAAGTTGATTGACTTGCCTAGCAGAGTGTGCTCCCAGTAGAGCTGTAAGAACATTGACCACAACCATATTACTGTCAGAGCCCACAGATAGAGGCAGTGGTGGACAGGGTGGACAGAGAAGCTGTCTCTGGAATAAGATATTTAATTTTTTTTTTTTACATTTGTTTACTGGGAAAGTCCAACTGGGAAAGAGACCATTTTCACTGGAGGCCCAAGGAGAAATGCTCCAGATGCATGTCTTTGGAATGTGGGAGGAAACTGGAACTCCCAGAGGAAACCCACGCAAGTGCAGGGAGGACATGTAGACTCCACACAGAAGGCACCCCAGCTGAGAATCAAATCAGAGAACCTCTTGCTATGAGGTGACAATGCAAAGCGCTGCACCACTGCACTTCCCTTCATCTATTGGAGTCTTGCATGTGATCATCCAATGCATACCCATCCCCTAGCTTGTTCATGGTGGCCAGTTTAACAAATTCTTGCAGCAGCAACATTACTCTCAACAAGTGTGATTGCTCCAGGTCCCTATATGACATGTCACTCTGTATACATTACAGCATATCCTACAATCTCTGGCAGGTATAGTTCTTCATGCAGCACATTCATCATCTCTGACATGATGAGAGTAGTGGCCATCTGTGCATGGATAACTGACCTGCACCTCCTCCATTTGAAGCCAAGGGGTGGTATCTTGGTCTGAGAATGCAATCTGTGGTGGTGATACCTGTGCAACTCAGGTAGGGCTGATGTGAACAGGATACCTGTCACTGAACTCAGAGGTTGCAAAACATTCATCTCAGCCCTCTACAGTCATCTCATCAGTGAATAATTTGAGTGTAACCTCCATTGTTAGTGTTATTCCTAGTGCTACTATGTCATCAGACTGAGCCATGTATATGGTGCCATCTTCATCAACCTCTGGTGAACCACTGACATCAGCTTTGTGCTGACCCTTGTGCTATATCCTTTCACAGTGGAACCTGTGAATGCACATAGATAACATACCAGTGGCAGTTCTATTGTTGATCTGCAGAATCTGCTACAGACACTCAGGCAATTGCAATCAGTCCATCTCCCACATCCATGTCACCATCAGGAATGATAGTTCTGTCACTGTCCACGGTAAAGAATGTCAGGAATTCCTCTACCTCTGTGAAATGCATCTGTGTTTTTAGTCCATTTCCAGTGGTCAAGCTGTCTCAGGCAAATTCCTGTGCCTTGGTTTTAGCATGCAGTAACATATCAGTGACCCTACAAAGCACCTCTACTATTTTTCATATCATTGATGCCCACTGCATTCATATCCTGCACAAGCCCCTGAAACACTAGTCACAGAAAAAACTTGTTTGCTTTAATCTTCTTAAAGATATGCACGCCATGAGTGCATAGGGCCTGTAGTAGTGTCTCCATCTCTTTTGTGGTAAACTTTTTACCAGCCATTGTCATTCATTTGATCCCATGACACAGCATGTATACCTATGGATTACATTAGGGAATCAATCTTTGTTTCATGATTTTTCATGCCAGCCCTGTGTGCTAATATAGTGTAACTATTCTGGCACTGTGTCATAGTGTGGCAGCACTAAGCATGTCAGCCATGTGTGCTGTCCATTGGACCTGAGCTGACAGCATAGTCTGTGTCTGGTGTAATAGAAGCCTCATATACCCAGTAGCATGGCATGCAGTCCATGTGCATATGGAATGCTATTGCAAATCATATACAGCAGAAAAGTCACCAGGCCTGACTGTGTTCCCTACTCCCTGTCAAGTTGAGCCCCCCAAGTAGGACTGCAGCCTGTCCTGTCCCCTGTATCCCATCAAGCTCAGCATCCCCCAGCAAGACTGTAAACTGCCCTGCCCTGTCACCTGTGCTTTGTCAGGTTTCTCCCCGGCATTTTAGTCTCCTCTCATGCCCTCTGTGTGTTATTCCATACACTCCTACACTCTGTTACCGCATATGTTGTGTCTCTGTACCCTTGTATTATCACTGCAGTCCTGAGGTGTATTATTAGTAGTCCTGTATATTGTCAGTTAGCCCATATGACAGTATACTCTGTTGTCTACTATAGTCTGATTCTCTATGTTGCTTATTATAAAATAGTCTCCATAAATATGGTGGCTTGTGATATTTATCATGCTAAAATGGGCCTCATAATGCAGGAACTATGCTAATGAAATGATGTAATGCAGTCACCTCTGAACTGCACCTATAATACAATGAGTTATCAACTATAATGAATGTTATGATTCTTCGGTTATGTGTGGTGTGTACGTCTGCAGGATCACTGAGAAGTCTGATCACATTACTGTCAGCTTACCTCATGTTACAGTTAGTGTGTATTATGCAACTATGCTAACAGCTGATAAGCATCACATGATGTCCAATATGTGTGGCCACAAGCACCAGGTAACCATTTTTCTCTTGATTTAGACCTAAAGAGCGGACATGACCCCTACTGGCAGTGACCCTGGCAGGGATCCTGCAAGGTGCAGCATGGAGTATAAGATCTTCCTTCACCTGCTGAACTGGGACTATAGGGAGCACCTTCTAAAGTATGAGGGGGTCCCCTTAACAAATCTGATACACAGCACCAGCTTGTAAGGATGTTGAGTTATACCACCAGCATCGCCCATTCTGGTAAGCAGTAAAGGCACAAATATAGTGACTTGCAGAGGTGTCACCCAGACCTTCTCTGCTAGAAGAATGAAGAGATTAGGGGAGTGAGCCATTTTATTATTGTAAGCATTCAGTTCTTGGTATGACACTCTACCTTAGGTATAGCACCTCTAGCTGTATATTTTTGTCTGCAGTCAGGGATTTGCTGTGCTAATACCTGTTCATGTTATATTTTCCAGTGGTCGAGCAGATATAGGAAAATCAGATGATTTGTCAAAGCAGACAAGGCAGACTCTGCAGGTGGTGGAGTGGGTGTAGTTTATCGCTAGCAATACTGTACTATTTCAGTAAAGTGTAACACAGATTACTAATGTGCTCTTTTTTCCCTTTGCTGTCTTGTTTTTCTTTTCTTGTTGGATCAGCCATGATGCAAACTGTGGTGAGGCAGCAATCACTGGACTCTGCACTGCCCAATGTACCTACTACTAAGTCACCAGCAGTCCCCAGGTCTGCCTTTCTCTACAAGATGACCCAAAGAGCTTACTGGTAGCCTCTGTGGCCACCTATAAGGGTGAGGAAAGAGGTATCCCTGTCTGAGAGTGATACAGAGGGACTCTTCTACATCACCCAGCCATAAGCAAGATTACTGGTGAGGTCATAGCTGTACTGGTGGTTATATGCCCACATTAATACCCTGAAGCTTTTCCTTGCATAGCTGATAGAGCTGAATGGTAGCTAGTCCCATCCATTGAGCCACCTATGGCCTTCCCATGTCATCCACCTATGTGACTGATATATCAGATGTTGACCCTCTAGGCCAGTCTGATAGGACCGTATCACCCACTCTAGCCCCCATCAATGTGTTTACTGTCCTTTTGTGTCACTCCCTGTCCCCTGTTTGTAGTCCACTCTTCCCCAGCACCAGTTGTCTTTCCTGTGTTAGTCCATGTATTTACATTGTTTCCCTTTATGTGCCACTACCTCATCTGTCAGTCTTTGTCGGGGTTATTGGTTTGTCATCCCTCAATAACTTCCCTATACCCTCCATCCTACCTGCATTTTCCTTTTTATACCTCCCCCCACCCTTTATCTTAAAAAAGGGTACCTGTACCCACAAAAAACCCTTCCTGCTGTCTGTGTGTTCATCTGATAGTTTTGCCATGCATCTGCCTTACTATCTTCCTCTTTCACCCCATTTCTATGATAAAATGAATTGAAAGTTTTACTATGGTACCCTTGGATGGACTACCCACAGTGCCCATGTTGTACCTATAGGGAACTTTGATGCACATGTGAATACACATAGTACCAGGCATGCTGCCTATCTGAAGCTTTCCCTTACTACCCTTAACATGTACTGTTTCATTATGCAGCTTTCTCCCTGGCATGACTGAGCCATGCTGGCACTCATGCATACCTAATACATACTTGATTATGCCAAGTTCATTGTGCCATTGAACTCTGGCATTCTGCTTGTTTTCTGAATATCCCTGCCGTGATCAAAGCTGTAGTTCAGGGAGGAAAACAAGCAAAATAATATTATTGTGACTTTTTATTTTTTCACCATAAGAATAGTCTTATTTGCAGTGATGAGTTAGGGAATATTCATGTTTGAAATGGAAATAATAAGCAGATAATGAGGGGTTGACAGAAGCAACACTTTCTGAGTCTGATGTAAATTTATGAATGATTGTTTTAGTTGCAAGAATTAGTGTCACCGTCATTTGAAATCAGAGCTTAACACTAGCTATAGGTGACAAAAACAATACTATCACCACGAATATAGGAAAGACAAATAAAACAGATAACAATCCAAGCATGTTTAGTTTTTATAACACTCCAGAGACTTGTAATATTGAACAAAATCATTAACATTTATTAAATTGGTAAAACAAGCTGAATAAAGAAACACAAAACTAATTATTACCAATAATTAAACAGATTATGCAAGGTTAAATTATAAATAAAATTTACATGAATTATATGCAGGCATGTCAGTCATTGAAATATATGGTTATTCAATTAAAATCATAAGCCTACCTTGATAAAAAGTGTTGCTGGCATTTTGCTATGATGCCCAAGTCATACCTGATGAAGTTGCTCATTTGGCTAAAATAACTGTGTTTCAAGCAACAAAGACCAGCTACTCAATTCAGCAGAAACTTCTTCTTCTACTACTGATGCAAACAAAGAGTTAAAGCCTGAATAGCTACAGCCACACATTGAAAAAACTAATGGAAAACTCCCTTAGTATAACACTAGAATATAAATGAATGAAGCAGAAGCAGTTCATAATACTGAACTGCTGGTGTGCAGCCTCAAAAACAAATTTAGTCTTTATATGTTTAATACTTTGTTTAATATTTAAGGATCAGAACTCTAGGCATGTAGCTCAAAATTCAAAAAAGGTCAGCTGATTCAGCTGGGCTACTTTTAAAACAGTCAAACATTTATTTGTATGCCTCCACAGAGAAAAGGCAATTATGCTTTATTACATGTCATATTGCCAGTTCAGGAGAATACAACTGAGTGGCACATCAGTCTGTTTCTGTGTGTATCTGTGTGTGTATTTGTGTGAGTGTGTGCATGCATGCATGCTTCTGTGTGGCTGCTTTATTATGTGTGATTTACTCAGGTTAAATAGTCATTATGTCATTATTTTAACTTTTCAGTGCTAAGATGTATTTGTTCAAAGCAAGTTGGAATACTTTATCATGGCCATTGCTTGTGTGAAACAACATTGAAAAGTGTACTGTGCTCATTATTTTTATCACATTTTGACATCTGATACCAATGAGCTGAAACATATTACCATGAATATCATTTATGCATTTATCCATTGAGGTGATCACACTCAGAGAACTGAGATGTACATAGTCAATAGAGTGGTTGTAACTGGTCAGCACATCTGTGTGTGAAAGGTGTGTGTGTGTGTGTGTGTGTGTGTGTGTGTGTGTGTGTGTGTGTGTGTGTGTGTGTGTGTGTGTGTGTGTGTGTGTGTGTGTAAAATTTGCTTAAGTCTGTTGTCATTATTCTGGCTCTGCAGAACTAATGTAACTTATATGAAACAAGTTGAAATACTGCAGCTACTATTGATGTGAAAGAGTTGAATAAATGACCGTTTCCTGTATTTTTTAACAATCAACATCTGAGGTATACACAGTCAAGAATGTGACTATAATTGTGGGTTGACAGGCTGTCTGTGAATGAAAATGGCAGTCACTGCTGCAATTTGTCCATGTTAAATGGTAATTTTTTTCTAGTTTTGTAGGACTAATGTATATTTGTGAGAAACATGTTGTTAACTAATTGATTGTGGCTACTGTTTGTGTGAAATAAAGTAAAATACATTACAGTGGCAATATGTTATTACAATCAGATATCTGAGGTATATACAGTCCACAACATGGCTTTAATTACAGGGTACAGGGGCTATCTATGAAAGAAAATGACCCTCCTGCCAATTACTCAGGTTAATCAGTCATTATTCTGGCTTTATAGAGCTAATCTGCACTGTGAGACATATGCTGGAATCTATTACTGCAGTCATCTTAGGTGTGCTGAGTCAGTAAAATGGCTCTATGTGATGACTATAGGGGGCATATGTCAAAAACTGACTTTAATCACAGTTCAGCAGCAGTCACTGATATGGCTTGGCAAGAGCAGTGTTACATGATATACTGTATTATCTGAGATCAATGTAAAGTGATCATTGCTATGGCTTATACTTATATTTATGGGGGTGTTGATGTGTATCTAAGAATAACAAGATGGCCACAATTTGTTTCACTTTCTAACACAGACATCAACATTGTACAGAATAAGTGGCTATGTTTGCTTGACATGTGTGAAAACAAGTAATCCTTGAATCTATGGCATAGTGAGTAGCATTGTCATCTAATAGCACTTGGATTTCTGGCTGGATTCTTGGCTCCGGTTCCTTCCATGAGCCTGGATGGTCTGCCTATCTCTGCATTGGTTTTAGCCAGGAGTTTTGGTTTATTCCAACACTCCTACAAAGACATACATGCCATAGGATAAGTAACATTATTCCTCCAATTTGCCTATAGATACACGTGCAGTGTGAGAGTGAGATGTGTGTGTGTGTGTGTGTGTGTGTGTGTGTGTGTGTGTGTGTGTGTGTGTGTGTGTGTGTGTGTGTGTGTGCGTGTGTGTGTATATGTGTGTCTATATCTATATACATCTGCATCTTGTCATACACATGGCTTCCAAGGCTTCTGTCAGTATGTGTGCATGAGTGGAAAAATATCATCAATTTTATCTGGGCACATACAATGTTGAGGGGCCATTTATATAACTGTTCTGACTAGAAGTAAAAAAATAGCTAACAGATAATTTTCTTTCAAAACTAATGCAGAAGACCTTCATCACAGAGCATCTAGACTCTCAGAGCTTCCTATGGCCACTACACCCTTACACCTTGATGTATAAGGGATTTTGACACAGGCTTAGTTGGTGAGACCCATCCTCAAACTTTGCCCTAATTTCCTCCTACTCTAAAACCAGTCCTGCTAAGAAGCATGCACAGAAGGTCACTGCAGATTATGTGAGTCCGATGTGAGCACAGTTATTGTTTTTTCTAATTTTCCTTACAATCTGATTTCATTGGTCTGCACAGAAACTGACTATAGCTTGTCTAATGACAGTGCACTGTCTCAGACCAATACGTTAGAATTCATTACTGTAATCATTATTTTTTTCACATTCCCCAGAAAAGTATGCAGGTGGCTATATTTTAGGGTTAGGGGTAAGAAGGCACAATAGCAACAAATTGAAATATATTACTTTGGCAATTTGTATTTTCACTTTTGTCCCAGTCTAACATGATAGGGGTACACAGAAGGTAGATGTCTTTTAGAGCGAGAGATGAGAAGGCATGCAGTGTATATGTATGACAGTAACAATTTGAAATACATGAGAGTAGCCATTTGTTATTTCACCTCCATCCCACTCCAACACCAAAGGGGTATATATAATGTAACTGTCTTTTTTGGAGATGTGGGGAGGCGGGCACTAGTCTGTAATGCTGTTTATGGATCCTCACAAGCACTTGTCTTCGCTCAGACCATCACTAGATCAAAAGGTTGGATCATCTAGAACTCCATGGCTTCTGGACTGCAGACACCCAGCATAATTGAATTACTTTCTGCACAGTTATTACAAAACAGTGTTGAACAATTAGAGTGTTTTGAATGGAAGGAGGAAAAAGGCAAAAAGTAAGGCAAAGTGTGAAAAAACAAAAAATAAGTAATATGTCTGGAAGGTAAGCAGGAGGATGGGTGGCTGTGGGGGAGGTGCTGAGCAGTTGCAAGGCTCCATGGAGTGCTTTGCCCATTCTCCATTTTACCTAAGTTTTGCCCTGTTGAACACAGTCAGCCATCTTAAATGTATATAGTCAAAGCATGGCTAAAATGAGTGGACATTGAGCCAATCTGTGGATGAAAGTGACTTAACACTAGCTGCTGTTTGATCACAGGTAAATGGTCATTGTCCTACCTGTTGTAATATATCCCCTCCTCATTTCAGTTAGTCCACCCCACTCATTTACTTTTTGCAGCTGAGCTGTCCCATTTTCCACTCTAGGATTAGGAAACACTAATAGTTTCACATGTATTCTAAATCCAAGGCATGTAGGACATTAAAGGACATGAAATGAACCCTGAAGGTAGTTTGCCATCTTACCAACAACTAGTTTAACACATCAAGCTTAGGTGTGAGTCCTTCAGATTAGATTTCCTAAAAAGAAATTCTTTTATAATGGGCAGACTATAGCAGTTCTAAGCAGATAATGTTCTAACTAGATTCCAGGTGTATGAAGCACAATACCCTCAAAGAGAAAACAATGAACTCTTGGTTTCCCTCTGTTAATACAAAGATAATATCAGTAGAAAAAATACAGTGTGTATTTACTATTTGTAAAATGAACATAAAGTATCGAAGAGTGAACAATACTTTGAGAGGTAGTTCTCTTGTTTAATGTTTTGCTAACTGCTTGTAGGGAAGTATGTTTGAATGTTAGTCAGAAGTTGGACGTGGAGGAGGAAGGTGTGGAAAAGTTATGCTGCAGTGTCAGCAGATCACAGTGTTGAGGAAGAGAAAGAAAAGGAGAAGAAGCCTTCTTTGGTAATAAGAATCATAGTTACCTATAATTCTCTGCTTCGGGCTAAATGATCACTGCAACAGTGTTAGTAGTGCACTGGAAGAGCTGCAGCTGTTTCAGCCAACCCCAATACCTAGCCCTGATTTATTACAATGGGCTTATGAAGATTAAGCTGTGGCAGTAATTATATTGTTGAACATGTAAGTAGGTATTTCTGCTAGGTGCAGTTCACTGGCTCTGTAATAAACTGCATACAACCAGGGCCAGATCTCCCCCTTGGCCATCTGTCCTTTATTTCAGATTGCAAGGCTTGAGCAATTGATTTGACACCCCTCTTCCTCTCCTGCAGAGGAGCAAGATCGTGGAGGGATATCACTTTTGCACATCATTCACAAGCATCAGAAAGATGGGTTAGGTATTTGTTTGCAGTTTATTCTGCTATTTTTCCTACAATAATTAAACAAGTATATTTTTCCATGGTCATTTGGGCCCTAAACAATCATGGTATTAAAATTCACCTAAATCTCCCTAACCTACAATATTCCATAACACTATTGGATGCAAGACAGGATCTTCAAATAGAAAATAAGCTTGGAAGAATGATGGGAATTTATTTGTGCAGACAGCTGGTGCATGTGAGAAGGACACTAATAGTACATAGCTTGCTGACATAGACCTTGGGCCACATTCATAAAGGTTACCACAATACACATTGTGTACACTTTCTGAATTCAAGAACATGCCTACCTTAATGCTTGTGTATAACGCCCAAGTGAGAACTGCTCTCAACAAAGCAAAAAACACAGCATCCATGGGACCTGATGGTGTCCCCGGCTGTGTGCTACACGAACTCAACGAGGAATTAAACCCACAGCTAGGACAGCTGTTTAATCATAGTCTTACCTCTGGATACGTACCCAGGGAGTGGCGCACTGCAACTGTGGTCCCACTTCACAAAGGCGGTGCCTCCACCGACCCTGGAAATTACCGGCCCATTAGCTTGACAAGCCTTATCTGCAAAGCCATGGAGAGGATCATAATGGACCTCATAAATAAAGACATAGGGAATTTGCAGACTTTGGATCCATCCCAGTTTGGCTTTGTCAAAGGCAGATCATGCCTTCTAAACTTGGTTGACTTTTTCAAACAGTCACCAAAGCCATTGATGAGGAAAGGCAGTCCATACAGCCTACCTCGATCTGGCGAAGGCCTTCGATACAATACCCCACTCGGGTATCATTGAAAAACTCATCAGCTTAAATGTTAACCCATACATCACAAGATGGGTTGCAAACTGGCTGAGTGACAGAACCCACAGGGTCAGAGTTGCTGGCGCCATGTCAGACTCAAAGCCTGTCACAAGTGGTGTACCACAGGGCTCAGTCCTGGGCCCACTCTTGTTTGGCATCTACTTTTCCAAGTACAAGCAAACACAGGAGGGTTATGGCTGACAAAGTTTGCAGATGACTGCAAACTGGGCCATAGTAGAAAACACATCTGACACAGATATCCTTCAGAAGGGTCTCACAGAAACGGATAACTGGTGCCAGAGCCATGGCCTAAAGTTAAATGCCAAAAATGCATAGTCATACCCTTCGGGAAAAACAAGGTTACCCCTAGCTACCAAATAGGTGGCAATCCACTGAGCACAGAAGAAGTTATCAGGGACCTGGGGACCCAGGTTGATAGTAGTCTGTCATTCGACACCCATGTAGCTAAAGTAGTTAGGAAGACCTTCTACATTGCCCACCTTATCATGAAGGGATTCTCATCTAGATCAAGGGAGGTCATTGTCTCCCTATACTCATCACTCATCAGACCAATGATTGAGTACAATGCCCCATTCGGAATGTATCTGACCCGACACTTGCAGCAGCTGGAGAGGCCACAAAAGTTCCTCACCAAAAGGATAAAGGGTCTCAAACATCTGTCCTATGCTGCCCGACTGAAAGAACTCCAGCTCTATTCAGTCGCTTACCGCTTGCTCAGAGGTGACCTTTGCCTAACATACAAGGCCATGTCAAACCAGATTTGATGAATATGCTTCACCTCAAAAAATCTAGATCCGTCAGAGCCACAAGGGCGGGAGACTTAAACCTCGACACGGCTATTAATAGGACGTGCTGGAGGGATAGATTCATCACCCAAAGACTCCCTATGCTGTGGAATAAAATCCCGGTATATGTGAGGCAGAGCACCTCGCTGGCCTTGTTCAAAAGAAATCTTGACCAATGGATGGGAGATCGCAGATATACCCCAGGGATTACCTCAGTGTCACTGCTCAACAGAGGCACAGCAAAATAATGGGTATAGTTCCCCATACTAAAGGGGTGGCGTAAGCCACAAAACTATGGGCTAGGCTTGTAAATGCCCTCGGGCAGATAGCCTAGTATGAACCTATGAACCTATATACACTCAAAAAGGTTGCACTAGAAGTGCACTTTGTGGTAACCTTTAGGAATCCGGCCTATCATTTGAGGTGACCTTTACATAGTATTATCCATTATTCTGCATTTTTTATTTTTAGGAAAACTCTACCTTCTTCTATAGTTCAACTCAACTATTGCTTTTCTCCCTACAATATGATTCCAGGACTTTGTAGGTGCCTGAAACCTGCTTGTACTTTATAGAGCTTTCAATTCCTCACGTTGGTATCAAAGGAAGGGAAAGGCCACCCGCATTTTTTTAAGCTTAACTTCTCACATAAGTTGCAGAAGAATTTGCATACACCTGCATGGCATAACATAAACACACAGAAATTTGTACTCAGGAGCTGAGGCTGCAGTAAACAAGACAGAGAGGTATGAAACTGTTTTGATTGTCTTTATTGCACAGAGGAAGAGAACGTACACTGATTCACAGCTGCTTCCAATGTAGCCATGCCTTTCATAGCAAAACAGAACAATTAGATCAGTCAGTGGTTCAGGCAGTTGTCACCTCTTCTGACAAATGTACATGAGCATCATCACAGTATTGAAATGCTAAGCTTTAAACTTTAAATATTTGTTGTTTATACTACTTTAAATTTTAAGATGATATGAATATAGTATCAAATATGTCTGTGATATTTAGGGAAAAGTCAGAAAATATTTTTCTTGTAATTCTTGTAAAGTATCAGCACATTTTCCAAAGTATGGGGGGCTGTCAATTCATCCTGATACTTTCAACAACTGTTTTGGTTGCAGCTCTATTATTCCTTAGAATACTATAAAACAAACCCTGAGACACACACAAATAAGAGCTATTCAAGAAATAAAAGAAGCAGTCCTGTTGCAGACAGTATATAAGATGACAGTGACTGACAATAATCTCATTATGCATTAATGGAATGGGAATACACCAGTACTTCCTTATGTCTAGCATGACTCATGTAAAGCAGACTTGAAATGGTGTGCGGGAAAGAGAAAGGCTTGAAGAAAAATAAGATTACATTGATATGTCAAACCCCTATTGATAGCCATTTGCAGAAAACATTAACATTCTGTAAGAAGCAGTCAGAATGATTTTGAGATGTTCAAATTACTCAGAAAACAGAGTAAAAAATGTATTTTTTTTAATTATAAGGCCAAGTTTTCCTTTAACCTAACTGAATTTACAACAAAGTGAAGTCTTGTCTTTAGAAATTACTGGGAACATGTACAACTGTGGGGCATATCTTCAACAATGTTTATAGTGAGATTCTGCTGATAATAAAGGTCAGGTACTAATAATGTTATTGCTGCATTTGCTGGCTAAATAGAACAGTGGACTAAAGCTATAAATGCACACAGATGACTGTTTAGATTACTGGCATTGGTGATGGGAGATTCAGATGGGAAGGGGAACAGTGAGAGGTAGACATTGTCTCTTTATCTCTGGAGGGAGAGAGGTGGTATCAGTAAAATCTGAGTACCCCTAAGTGGAAGCTGGGTGGTATACCTGAAGGAACAGTCCAACAGTAAGCATTATCTCACTAAGCAGCATGTACTGTAAAACTGAGAAGCTTAAGCATGTGGCTGATGGTTAGTGAGACACTACTTCCAGGATACAATATTCACCAGTTAGACCGTGCTACAAGGAAAGGAGGTGGGATAGCAGTCCTTTACAAAAATACACTAACCGTTAATAGCGACACCATTCAACCTCCCCAATTCAATAAAGCAGAACTCCTCATAACCAAGCTACAGATTAACCAAAACAAGCACTTGAACATCATCTGTACATACATTCCACCAGGCAACAACCTAAATACCCTAGAAGATCTCCTTTACTGGTTATCCACTACCTGTCCCCAAGAAACCATAGTTCTTGATGATTTTAAAACCAACTGGCACCCCTGCTCCTCTGAACCCCCCCCCCCCACCCATATAAACATCTGGGTTTAAACAGACCATAACCTCTCAAACTAGGATATGCAAACCAACCAACAGGGAAAGTATCCTAGACTGGATCCTAGTTAATAACCAACCCCAACTGTACACAGCTGGTACTCCCCTGATGACCTCAGTGACCATTGTCTAACCTATATCATAAAACCTAAGGCAGGAAGCCCTCACCAACCCAAATATAAAACAGTTAGAAACAGGAAAAACTTTGATGGTGTTATATTCCAAAACAAATTAAAAGCAGTTGACTGGTCAAAACTGAAAAATCTAACATTAGAGGAGGCCATAGATCACTTTAACACTAAATTCCTAAGTATCCTTGATTCCCATGCTCCAGCACGTACAATAAAAACTATATCAAATACAGCACCATGGCTCACAAAAGATACCAATGCAAAAATCAAAACTAGAAACAGAGCCTTGGCCAGCTGGAGAACAACCAAAGCCCCATTTGACCATCTAAAATATCGTCAACTCAGGAATGATACAAAAAAATCTATTTTACTGGATAAAAAAAGCTTCTACCAAAATCTCCTACAAAAACACCATAACAACCCTCAAAATTTCTGGGCAGGCTTAAATCAATTACTTTGTCCAGGTCATTCCACCACCCCAATCCCCGGCTAACTACACCCATAGTTCCCCAGAGACCATAGCTAGCGCCTTTAATAACTTTTTCACTGAAACAATCCAATCCCTAGCAAATCAACTAACCCCCTCTAACTTAAACCACAAGCCTAATCTACCCAATAATCACCACAAATTTAGCTTCCAACCAATATCCAGTAGTTTTATCAAAACACTTCTAAAAAAATCTAAAACCTACCACCCTCACTGCTGACCTCCTCCCTGCAGAGTACCTACAAATAGCTGCAGATGCCATTGCATATCCCATATCTATCCTCATCAACAGAACCTTATCCGGAAATGCTATCCCCTCCATCTGGAAAATATCTCATGTCATCCCACTCCATAAAGGTGGTAGCTCCTCAGACATATCCAACTATAGACCCATTGCCATTCTTTCTTCACTAGCCAAAATAATGGAGAAATGTGTACACAAGCAACTAATGCAATACCTTACGCAGAATAACTTACTATCCAACTCCCAGCATGGTTTCAGGCCATACCACAGCACCACCTCAGCCCACCTTTCCTTTACTACTGCCATAAAACAAAACAGGAATGACAATAGGCTAACCTCCGCCCTCTTTCTTGACCTATCAAAAGCCTTTGACATGGTCTACCATGAACTTCTCATTCTTTCACTAAAATCTATTTCCCTCAACAAGCCTGCTATCCAATGGTTCCAGTCCTACCTGACTGGTAGACAACAGGCAGTACTATGGCAGGGCAAACTCTCCAGCCAGCTACCTCTTACACTTGGTGTCCCTCAAGGGTCCATACTAGGTCCACTACTCTTCTCTATTTTTATCAACAACCTTCACACTGCTATCCCTAAAGCTACCTGCATTCAATATGCAGATGATTCCACTCTGATCTGCTCAGCCACCTCCCCATTCAAACTGCAAACCTTAACGCAAAATACATTTAACATTATTGAGAACTGGCTCACCAATCAACGCATACTTCTGAACCCCAATAAAACTAAAGTTTTGCTCTTCTCCCCCACTAGTAGATCCATCACACTTTCATTCTCTGTCACATCTAACAATGGTACCTCTATTTCCCCAGATAATCACACCCTACTGCTAGGAGTTATCATAGACAATAATCTCAAATTTGACCTACAGGTCAACAAAATCATACATGCCATCAGTAAGAAGCTTGGATCACTGTATAGAAACAAGACATTTTTAACCCCACTGGCTAGGACTGCAATCACCCGATCACACCTACTCTCTACTCTTTTATATGCCTCTCCTGTACTGTCAAACCTCAACAAATCCAAAGTAGGTAAGCTGTCCCATAGTTGTAATCATATTGCCAGATTCGCCACTGGCTCCACCTATTGAACCCACTGCTGCCAGAACCTTAAACAACTAGAGTGGCTAGAACTGCCCAGCTTAATTCAATTCAATCAACTCTTAATAGTGCACAAAATTTTGTACCACCCTGAGGATACCCCCTCGCTTAAAAATATTATTAAGCCATATAGCAACCTAAGATCCCTACAGTCAGCCGATAAACTACTGGTCCAAACCCACAAAGCTAATAACTCTGCTGGTGAATCCCTGTTTGCCACCTTCATTGGCAAAACCTGAAATTCGTTGACAAACTATATATCCCTACAATCCTCCAAAAGTCTCTTCAAAAAAACCTCAAACAGTATCTCAAAGTGAATTGGCTATGCCCATGTACCAACCCTGATTAAGTTATAAACTAAAAGCATATTCTGTAATTATCATAACTTGTAACTATGTCACCAAGCTCTGCTTCCAATCTGATGTCTCTTACTTTTAATTGTTTCTGTCCATGAGAATTGTGAGTCCCTACTATTGAGCACTACTAAGCCATTGTATATAATCACTTTGTTTTTATAATTGTTTGTTAACTTCTGTGTAATCTATATATGTTTGTCTAAGTGGAGCTTTTCTCCCTGGGCCTCCGTTGAAAATGGACATGTATCCAGTCGGACTATCCCGGTAAACAAATGTAAAATAAATAATAAATAGTGCAGTAAAGAAAATCCTCAGTAGATTGCTGTGGATGATGTCCCACAGGACCCACACTGTTACCCAACCTGGAAACAATTAAGTCGACTTCCAGACTGCTCCCTACTGAGGTGGCTCTATGTCTGGTACAAATCAGACTTGTGGATCAGGAGACTAAGGAGGCTTGCACAGACAGGTAAATGGTTGCATACTACTAGGAGACCAAGACATTATTGCAAATAGTTTTAAGCATTAGTGCTGTGTTTGTTATCAACAGGGTAATGTGCTCTCACATCTCAGGTAGGTCTCCGTCTTCACAGGACTTTGGAAGTGAAATCCCTCATCTTTATTTCTACTTCCTTCAGGTCTCATCCAGTCATTGCTCTGCCTCATCTAACCAGTCACATATAATTTATCTAGCCTCCCCTCAATAATTCACTTATTAAAGTTTTAAGACTTAACTAACGTGCTTATTTTGTCATATAACTGTTTTATTTTGTTGGGTTTTGTTTTAATTTATTTTCTTAATGAATAAAATAGTCACCTGTTCTTTTTTATCTAAAGCGATCTTTATGATAGTCTTTCAGTTATAAATTTCATTTTCACATTACATCTATCATTAAAATATAACTTACATCTATCTTTAAAATATAACTATACCTTTATACTAGTGCTTAAAATCTACCTCTCTGCCTCCACATTGTCTGTTACCCTTCTTTCATCATGCATTTCATGTGTTTTATTAGTGGAACCCTATAATCCAACTATTCTCATACCAGTGGATCTTGCTATAACTTTAAATGTGATATCTCTGCTCAGATTACTCCTTCTGCTGGTGGACTAGCTATTCTCTTATACTCTGTTCTCATACAATTTCTAATTTGAGACTGCTTTGCCATTTTCTTGGAACACTCAGTTTTGCCTTCAGAGGTTGCAGAGGTCAGTTCTGGCCCAGTGTCATTCATTTTTCTTCTAACATTTCAAGTTTTCTCTAGCATGCTTAAATATGGTGATCTTTATATCAAAATGAATCTATTTGAAGCCTACATGCAAACACAAACCCCTGATACCATTTCTGTTTCAGTATACTGGTTAAAGAAAAACTCTCCTATTTCCACCTGGCTACAGGATCTGTTCCATTTCTACAGAAGTGATTATGTTGACTTAGGCCTAGTGAAAGAGGCCATAATAGTAAATGTGATAAGACAAGACTTCTTACAAAATCCTTTTATATACTTAAATAAATACCATAGAATATGTCCCTGACAGTAGCAGAAAGTGTCTCTTAGACACACTGCTGTTGGACCTATAAAATCCTTTTAGCCCAAGAAATGTTTACCTAGAGTGGCATTTAGATAACTCTAATCCCATCTGAATAAACTGGTGGGTTGCAGTTCTCATTACTTACCTATGGATTTTATCAGGTCTGTCCTGTCTTCTGGCAATCACTCAAGTCTCAGACTGGGTGATCACTAACATTATCTTAACAGGCCTACATGAAGAGGTACTTCCTGCCTCTTTAAGTGACCACTGTACTATTTTATCTATATGGTTATTCGTGTTGTGAATACCTTTCCTGCTTCTCAAAAAAACATTGCTTCTTGCTTCGCTCTCTCATCATCATCTTCTTTCGGCTGTTCCCGTTAGGGGTCACCACAGCGGATCATCTGTTTCCATTTCTTCCTGTCCTCTGCATCTTGCTCTGTCACACCAGCCACTTGCATGTCCTCTCTCACCACATCCATAAACCTTATCTTAGGCCTTCCTCTTTTCCTGTTACCGGGTAGCTTCATCCTTAGCATCTTCTTCCCAATATACTCAGCATCCCTCCTCAGCACATGTCCAAACCAATGTAATCTTACCTCTCTGGCTTTGTCTCCAAACCTTCCAACCTGGGATGACCCTCTAATATACTTATTCCTAATCCTGTCCACCCTCGTCACACCCAGTGCAAATCTTAACATCTTTAACTCTGCCACATCCAGCTCAAACTTCTACCTTTTTGTCAATGCCACTGTCTCAAACCCATATAACATAGCTGGTCTTACTACCCTCTTGTAGACCTTCCCTTTCACTCTTACTGGTACTCGTCTATCACAAATCACTCCTGACACTCTTCTCCACCCACTCCATCCTGCCTGTACTCTCTTCTTCACCTCTCTTCCACACTCACCATTACTCTGAACTACTGATCCCAAGAATTTAAACTCATCCACCTTCGCCACCTCTACTCCTTGCATCCTCACCATTCCTCTATCCTCCCTCTCAATCACACACATATATTCTGTCTTAGTCCTGTTAACCTTCATTCCACTTCTCTCTAGAGCATATCTCCATCTCTCCAGGGTCTCCTCCACCTGTTCCCTACTCTCACTACAGATCACAATGTCATCTGCAAACATCATAGTCCACGGGGACTCCTGTCTGATCTCGTCTGTCAACCTGTCCATCACCATTGCAAATAAGAAAGGGCTCAGAGCTGATCCTTGATGTAACCCCACCTGCACCTTAAACGCATCTGTCACACCCACTGCAGACCCCACCGCTGTCACACTACCCTCGTACATATCCTGTACCACTCTTACATACATGCGGACTCATCAGACTTCATGTGGACACCAGTAAATATTTCTTGCTTCGCTCTCTAACAATGATAATTTTCATGCCTTTACCTCTGCTGATAGTAAGATTGCTTGAGTTAAACCTAGTGCTACGTTTCTACCTATTCAGGTTGTGACTTTTCCTTTAAGTAAAAGAACAGTCAAGTGTACTGGAACTTCTTGGTATTTCAAATCGATGATTCACTGTAGAGTGTTGCACTGAGACTTTCAAAACACACTGATACCCCTGAGGCATGTACACACTTTAAATTATAAAAGAAGCTATACTCTTCAGCAAAGGCAACTGATATTGACTTTTTGAGATAAAAAAAAAACATATTTAGGCAACTTTATAAATTCTGGCATGATATTCAGTTACTAATTCTTGTACACATGTACCCCTTTGCCTCTCTTTTAGCCTAAGAAGTGACTGTTAAACCTTTTTCAGATTGCCAGTATATTTTTCACATACATCCTGTTCACTTCTGACTGCATAGTATACTCCCCATTTTTGTTTATAGCTACATTATCCACAATTAGGTCTCCCAAAACACCTTTACCCTTGAATTCCACTTTAAGACTGTCACCTGTAAACAGATTATCTCCTGTTTCTTCAACATTCCAAATCTCAGACACTCTAATACATTAAGAATCTACTCCACTTTTTAAAATTTCCTGTTTTATAAAGTTTCAGCCTTCGTTTTGTCTTTAACCTTTCACTTACAAGTGACATCATTTCCTGGAATTTGGATTATGCTATTATTTTCCCCTTCCTACCATTCCCACACCTACGTTTTCATCAGACTGCAGGCCTAGATTTAATCTCCCATTTCTTGCAAAAGTATTAGAAAGGATTAACTTAAAATTAAATGCTGGAATTTATCAACATGCATGACCACCTTCCTAATCAATGGCATGGTTTCAGAGCAGGTTATAATGTTCTCATCACTCTGTAACTAATCATATTCTTTCTAATATAGTTGCTGGTCTGCTGATCAGTTGTGCATGTGTTAGTCTGTAGCATGCATTCATTTCTGTTCCTTATAGGAGTTTCATTTTAATTAATCAGTCACAGTCCTTCATATTAATTGAAAGTCCACTAGTGTAATTATCTGTTTGATAGGTCTGCCACTGCCAGCACTGGTTCATATCTCTTCAAAACCAATTGCATTAAAAGCTGGAGTTCCACAGGCATCTGATGTGGAAACCCTTCTTTTCACTGTATCCATTTCTAGTCTCAATACAGATCACCACGTTTTTCAGGCCTTTGTCCGTGAAGATGACTTGTTCTTTTGCAGTGTGGCTAATTTATAATTCCTGTCTAACACTAGATTTCTTCTTCATTTAGCACCACTTTGGAAGTAAACGTAGACTAAAATTATATCTATATATATATATATATATATATATAAAATATATATATATATATATATATATATATATATTTTTTTTTTTTTTTTTTTTTTTTTTTTTCATGTCAGACATCTTAAGTGTCCCTGTTTTGGTGGAACAGTTCTATTTTCAGGCCTGATTTACCTCTCCTCAGGACATACCTGTCTTTGGAGGTATATCCTTATTTTCAGGCTTGATTTACCCCTTCACACAATTTTCTGATGCCCCTCCATCACTTAATATTTTTGAAGTTGTCTAGTACACAGAAAACTACACTAGATAAGCAACATAATGGTGGCAATCATAATTTGAGAAAGAGGACATACATTTTAAATCTCCCTTTTTTCTGAAGCAAAAATAAATGATATTGCATGGTAGAATTCTCTGATACAGTTCACTAAAATCTGTAGATTTTATACTGACACTGATAGTGTGCTTATATTTTTCATTATTTTTATCCTTCACTGCTTTTAAATACGTTTGTCTGAGTAGTATCCCTCATTCCTACTAGAAGTGGGAACAGTTATGTGTCATTTGGTATTCAAATTTTATGATAATTATGTCTAGATTTTTAGCTGGATGCTCCCACTTTTTAAAGACCTTTGTTTTCAGTGTCTACAAGTTGAGAGGTATAATTCATGTTGTTTGGCTTCCTCACAACAGCTCTCTAGTTCCCCAGACGTATCTCTTTGTGATAAATAGCTCCACAGGTTTCCCATTACAAATAAATAACACTATAATTTGATCTGGGTAGATCACTTATTTACCAAGGCCATCAGGATGAATGGATAATGTCTACTCTTACTACCTTACTTACTCCCAAAGCAACAAGTCTTAGGCAATAACAGTACTCATTCAAAAAATCTAAAAAATACTCTGTTTTACCCTTGGCTGCACTATAAACGTTAAAATATTAGATACACAATAAGAAAAAGTCCCCTATTTTATTGCCTTGTCCAATACATTTAAACATTACTGTAATCTTCTTAAAATTGCCAGTTACCTCCTTTTTCAAGAACCTGCTGTCTTTTCACAAAACTGCTTGGTGTAAAATCTACTATTCCTAGAATATTTTGTATTGACTGTTTCTTTGATAAAATGTTGTGAATGTCTAGTTTCTGTCTGGTCACAGCCAGGAAATACGATTCAGCTAACTAGGGTTTCTGTCCATTTAGTTTTCTAGTTGGAGAACTTCCCTTCATCTAGTTCCTTAGCTCTTGTGTGTCTTGAATCTTTGCTTAATATATTGCAATACATTTAGGTTTCAAAAATAAGCATTCTGCACACTATTCTTATATGTCTAAATGTCTGCCAGGACTCTCAGTAAAGACACAGACAACTCAGACGTGACCAGCCTCCATTTACTGTGATACCCAAAGCTGCTGTGGTGAATAGATAACATTCATACTCAGTAGGAATTTATATTACTTATTAAAACTATAAAACTATTACCAATGACTGAGGTGGTGGTGCTGCGGTAGCATTGTCACCTCACAGTAAGACGTTGTCCTGTTCGATTTTCAGCTAGAGCATCTTCTGTGTGGAGACATGCATGAATGGGCATACCTTCATTGAAGGTTGTGCATCAGGGCCGGCAACTCGGCACGTAAAAATCTACTGCCAATCATTAACGGACCGGAGTTCCACTGTGGCGACCCCTAACCGGGAAAAGCCGAGAGATACAAACAAATTAAAACTATTACCAATACTTGTTACTTTGCCTTTTTTTTAAATAAAGGCCATATCATATTCTGAAGTAATTTCTGGTTATACACAAAAATACTGTATAGCCAACTTTATGCTGTACTAGCACGTCATTAGTCTATTCTGTTCCAGTAATAAGACCCTATTATTTTTAAACTGAATATTTTCAACAAATTTTCAGTTATTAGGGTTTACTAGTGCTCTGGAAAAGCTAGGTGACATCTTTTTAAATGTGGCTGGTGTTCTGATCTCTCTCTCTCTCTTGAATGATGATGTTTTCACTGGGCTACTTGTAATCAATCTGGTCCCCTACAGATCTGGTTGCTCTAATGTTGATGGAGACCAAGCAGAAGTATCTTGTTTATGTGGGACTTCAACATCATATATATTTGTACTTTGGTGCCTTTTCAGTTTGCACAAACCCTCTGGACTAGATGCTTTTGCATTGAAAGGATGTCTTAAATTTCTTTAGTACAACTAGCCATGTCCTTCTTGATAAACAGAGGATCTTGGTTGAGCTTTTCGTCCAAGTGCTACACTCACAACTGCTGTATTCTCACTCTAGCTCATCTCTGCAGTTCTGAGAGTCTTCTGGAGTGCTTATCATAGTAATATTTTCTACCTTTATGGATTTCTTTCTAACATCTCTTTTGTCTTGCCTTGATGCTTAGGCATTAGCAATGTAGTGCACATTGATAACTTGTTCTTTCATCTTCTTTACATTAGTAAATGAAAGATCAAGTACCTGAGTTCTTTCAGAATGCATGCCTAGCTGACTCAATGATTTTCATAGCAAAGCATGGGGCAAAATCTCATCTCATAGATTGCTGTTACAGTGCAGATTACACACATCATAGCTTTGTACGACTTCTTCTATCTGTACTAATATTTCTGTCTGGGGAAGATGTCTCCTGCTTTCCCCTTACACGTCACTATTCCAACATATGACTTTTGTATTTTCTATGCATCTTTTCTCATAGCAGCTTAACGTACAATAATCTTTTCAGCTCTGAACACTAAGCCATAGACAAAGATCATTTCCTAATAACAATGCTATACTGTTCACCTGTTCTTTTACATATGTTGGTGAAATGATTCTTTAAACCACTGATAACATTAATTAAACCCTGGGCACTTCACCTCATGTGTTTAACTATACCTAGCTGACACAGTTTGAATTGTAATTACATCATACTTACTGTGCACTCCATGGCCCTTTTTTTACTGCAATTAAAATTATTGCATATTATAGCTATTTTGTATTGAACTTAAAGGTATCATTTATTTTCTTTTAGGTTTAATTTTTTTTTCTTTATGATTTGCTTCACATTGTATCATACAGACTTCCATTTCATCAATAAATTTCTTTAACCATGCATTTGTAATTTCACTCACTCTGCACATGTCCACAGTTTCTTCAAAGATCACATCTACTACGCTTATAAAAGCCTGACCCTTCTCAGATAATTCCTTAAACATGGACTTTGTTGTCTCTTACCACTGAATCATGCATCACATTTAATTCACAGCCATTGGCTGCACTCTTCAGTTCTAGAGTTTTGATTTTTTTTTTTTTTTTGTATAAAGAGCACATGCTGAATAGATGTTTATTTATTATTTATTTATTTTGCTTTTGTTTACTGGGTTTGTCAGACTGAGTTTAGTCCAAAACTTTCAACAGATTACTAATATTTTTAAACTGATATTCAGTAATTTACACAGACATTAAGTAATATATATTGACAATTACACATTCTTTGCTTATTAAACTGCATTCATATTAAATAAAGGTACCTATTACATTATTAAAGTGACTTACACATTAGGAGATGTTGAACATTTGAGCATTTGAAGAGGTGCATTAGTGGGTTTGCCAACTAAATAGTAGATCGAGTGATTAGTGCTTAGAAATTCAAAGAAATAGCGGTGAACGAAGTAACTAGGTAGAGCAGAAAATGTGAATATTGTAGTTAAGGGGTGAGAGGTGGGGAGTGAGCAGTGTCACAAAAGCATGAATATGGCTGGGATATGCTAGTAAATCTATTTAGATATTGTGAAGACTAGTTGTGGGGCATATGATTCCAAATAAAGAGAAATGGCTTGACGATATGATAAGTTGAAGATAACAGAGGCATTTATCCTGAAGGTACACATTCCTCATACTCACCATAATTCACGAATGTCTCCCTTATAGTTTCATGGGGTATTGCTATGTAATCAGTCTGATAGAACATTATGACACTGGTTGATATAAACCCTATTACTTGTTTTCTGTAATGATAAGGGCCTGTCTGCATAACCCAAGCTGAATTCAGATTCCCACCCACTCATCAAAGTTGTTTTTTAAGAGAGATAGGGAGCTTATTTATTTGATGTGGAGGGGGGATCTTTTTTCTGTAGGTCAGAGATAATGCCAACAGGTTTTGTTTAGATTGTATTGTAGGTTTAGGTCCTTCAGGCAGACATTGGTTCACTTGCAGTTTTTTATACATTTAACACTACTTGCCAAATACCAACCCAGCAGGCAACTAAGGTCTGAAAATCATCTACTTCTAAAAGTAGAACAGCCCACCTTACCTGGCGGTCAACTCCTCTACTCCTTCACCATCACCAGGCTATGGATCTTATTTCCACCTTCTGTAAGAAACACAGGCAGCACCACCACTTTCAAACAAATACTGAAAAATCATTTCAACTCTTCCTGGCTCTGTACCTGCTCTGTAACCTAACCCCCTCCTTCTCCTTATGTGAGAACTAAACTCCTGTACTTTTTGCTACTGCTGAGTGATGATATTTTCTGCAAAATTATTATTTTTTCATCACTTGTTGATACTGGTACAAAAATGTTGATTAATATATTTCTGTTTATACCTCTCTGATTGAATTTGTCTGCCAACCAACTAAATTCCTGCTTTTTTGTACATATTCTGTATATATTACTTTAATCAAACAACTAAATTCCTGCTTTTTTGTATACATTTTGTATATATTACTGTAATCAAACCAACAAAATTCCTGCTTTTATGTATATATTCTGCATATATTACCGTAATCACTATGTGTAACACTGTTTCTACTTCTGTACCAATTAATGTTTATTTTTTTTCTGTATCTATGTTCTTGTTGGAGTTTTTCTCCCTGGGCCTCCACTGAAAATGGGCTCTTTTAGGCCCAGTGGACTTTCCCAGTAAACAAATGTAATAAATAAATACATATATACATGTAAGAGGTTAGTAGGACTGGACATTTCATAGTCTTGTAGGTCAACCAGAGATCACTGTTCAAGAGCAGACATGAGGCAAATAAAAATGACAGGGATCTTAGTAGGGATGTGTAATTTAAGGTGTTCATACTTCAGATTTTCTTGATTAGGAAGCATGATAATCTTTTTAGTTAGATACCAAGATGCCAAAGGGGACATTTTATCCTGTTGGGAGCCTTATTAGAGATGAGCAGAGTGAGACCATAATTTTAATGCCTGTAATAATCAGTTGGACAAAGTAGAATTATTTCCTAACAGTAGTTGAAACATTGTGGTAAAATCAGAGTTCATTGTTCATGAATGCACTCAAGTCCCTAATAATAGTATCAACCTTCAGGCAGGGGCGGCTCATGCTATAGGACTGCAGGACTGCAGCCCCCCCACCTAGAAAACAAAAAGAAAACAAACAAAAAAGTAAAGAAAAGAAAAAAAAAACATTTAAAATTGTGAGTCCCGGAACTCCACGCATGCGCGCACGCACTGGGAACTCAGACAGAACTCCACGCATGCGCTCATACACTGGGAACTCAGACAGAACTCCAGACTGCCTTTGTCAGCAGTCCAGATAGAGGGGAAGGCATCTCTGCCCCACAGATGGCCAGAAGTCTATCTGGTGACGACCGCACAAAACAGAGGATCTCCAGACTGCTTCATCTGCAGGCTAGACCAATCAGAAGAGAGGTGAGTTGAGTTTTGAGCTCTTGCAGGGCTGGATTTGACTGTGCAGGTGACTTGGAGTTGTATTTAGTACATGCTCGTTATCGCAGGGCTGGATTTGATTGGACTGCATGGGTGACTTGGATATTCAACCTCCATGCACAAGTTCAGTCAACGGCTTCAAGTTAGTTTAGGCAGAGTTCAAGAAGGATGGTGTACCGTCATGCCACAATAGAAGCCACGTTTTTGGATGTAACAACCAGAACACTGAGCCAGGAATGGTCTGTAGAGGCAGCAAAATGTGTTGTTTTAGGACAAGAAAAAAGGTAAAGTAAGTAATAACGTTACTATTAAGAAAACTACATAGTATGTAAAACAGGAACTGAAACTGCTAAACACCACTTGTTAAAGTACAGTACAGGATGACAGTTGTAAAAGAAAGTTATTTCCCTTCAGTGAAACAAGGAATCTGAAGCACTTAACCTATTATAAAGTTTTGAACTGTTTGAAAAAAAAATGGGGAGTGTGTACAAGTCTTAAAAAAGTTATGTGCATGCATGTCTTTATTCTGAGTGAAGCAATATAAAAGGGTACTTCAGCATGATGTGCTTGAACAGTTTAGTATGCTCTCACTCAGATGCCATTCCTGAATGATGATTAATTTAATTAATTTAAAAATGCTTTTGCTTGAGGCAAACTATGACTTATCTCTATTTAAGTTGTTTGAAATACCTCTTTCTAGTGCAGCATTACTGTACAGTAACTGTGGATATAAATGACAGCAGATGTACAAATGCGTAATTCTTGTTTGAGTCTGTAGTAGAGATAATCAGATGAATGATGTGTGCATTTTATTACTTATTCTCAGTTTTTTCTAGGCTGGCACAGGTCAGATGTGAATCACCTTTTTAGTGATTTGAGTTGAGCAACCTTTTGTATCTGTGAAATGTTGCAGAATTGAAACTCATGCTGTGGTGAATGTTTGTATCTTATGGCACATGGCCCTATCATTTTTTTTGGTTTGCTCACATGCTGATATTCTGCCAATGGGGCTTTATGGGCTAGAACAAAAAAACTATGTTTTTAGCATATGATTTGTGACATCATAGATACTACACAACAGAATTGTAACAAAGTATATGAGAAGCCCAGATGCAGAAATATGCAGTCACATTTCAGATCATTAGATAAACTGATGTGTGCTGTCCTTTTGCCTTCTTGTATGCCTTGTTAACATGATAGCTTTGTAGTGTGTGACCTTTTACTAGTAAATCTCCTAGATAGTTTATGTTTCCTGTATGTATCGCAGACTGTCCTGCAATGTTGCCATGAATCCCTGTGTAGTTACTGTATAGATAGAGTATTCTTGTGTATGTAATGCCCCAAGTGCTATATGGTGGAGGGTAGAGAACAGGCTTGAGCTCTGTACCTTGGGTCCAGGTGGCAAGAGCCTGAACTTCCCTACTCACCACCATTTGTAAAAAAAAATTGCAGATTTTTCCCTCATACTTGTTCTGTTCCTCATAAAATCTTTGGTTTCTGTATTTTTGTGTCTTTAAAAAAACAGTAGTGCATTGGTGCAGTGGTAGCATTGTTACCTAACAGCTACAGGTTCTCTGGTTTGATTCTTGGCTGAAGCGCCTTCTGTGTGGAGTCTGCATGTCTTCCCTGTAGTTGTGTGGGTTTCCTCTGGTGTCTCCCATCTTACAAAGACATGTGTCTACCTGGAGTGTTTTTCCCCTGGGCCTCTGCTGAAAATTGGCTTTTGTTCCAAGTCAGACTTTCGTGGTTAACAAATGTTAAATAAAAATGACAAGCATATGAATTTCAGACTTCATATTCAGAAAGTGCATGGTAACACAAAAGCTTTTATTCTAGCAATTTTCTAAGTTTATAAGATGCATATTTGAAATGTGTCCCTATTTTTGGGACTGTATTCCCCCATTATTGGCTTCATCCAGGTTTTTTGTGCTAAGGTTGAGAGCTATGGTAAGAACTGACTTCACTGAATATGTTTGGGGGCAGTATTCCCCCATTACTGGCTTTATTCAGGTGTTTTGTGCTAAGAGGTTGACAGCTATGATGAGAACTGAATTCACTAAATGGTAGCCATTTAGTTTCAGTCTTCCTTTCTTTCACAAAACAGCTGATTTGGCATAGTGGTATGTTGCTCTGACTGTTTTGCACAGGGTCCTTGGTTTAAGAATCGGCAGTGAAATGTATGGTGGTAACACAGCATTTTATTTTAGCAACTTTCCAACATTATACAAGCAATGTTTAAAATGTGTCCCTGGTTTTTGGGCTTTCTGTGCCCCCCCCCCCCAATAAATGCTGGATTTTTCCATATTTCTTGTACTGCAAAGTTCAGAGATACAGCTGAGTGAGTAGATTTTACAAGGAGCTGAGAGCTGCAGGGGAGCAAAAGTTTAGTGCTGCTTATGATGGTTGGCTTGCATTGTTAATAGCACAACCAGTAGTATACTTGCTTTTGATGCAAAAGGCTGTGGGTTCTACTCCCACAGTAGATAGATGCATTGCTGATACTGTGATACTGTACTGTGTTGCAAAGGGGGTGGATGCTGTACTCCTTTTTGGCGAAGATACCTAGTATCTATGAACCTGTTATCAGTTTGCCATTCATTCCCTATTGCAATATTACTAGCTTATCATTTAGTGTACAATAGGCAATTTATTCCTCAAGGGCAATAGGCACTTTATTTGTAGATGAAACAATGAAATATAAAGTTGTTTTCTAGCAGCAGCCTCTTCATTAGTTACAGATCTCTTTAATGTGGAATTATTTAGATGACTTTTACTTCTTCAGAGATTGAGCATATGTACTGATACTGGTGGACTGTAGAAGTTTGAGTAGACTTTTATGATGGAAATGTTCTGAAATGGGCAGTTTTGTCATTATTGGTACATGCATTTTGTTTCATTGTTTACTGGAAAATTTTCAAAACAATAAATTTAACAAGGTAATAAAACTGCTGATGGAAGGAGAAAATGGACAGCCCAAAATCTTTAACATTTTCATTCAATTTAATGTCACTGAACTTCTTCAGAATCACACCCTCTTTCATTACACAGTTTAAATACCTTAATAACCAAATCACATGTACTAATAGTCCAATAAAACTAAGTATACTAATTCATCTCATGAATAATACAAAAAAGTATACATATATAAAAAAGAAGTGTATAAAAAAGAAATATGTAAATAAATATATCCCTTCATGTTAATACACACAAAAAAAGTTTTTTTGTATATATGTATATGTATATATATATATATATATATATATATATATATACATATATTCACTTGTTACATGTTTAAAGCACAATTAATTAAATTAAAAATTATACATAAAAAATGTATATAATAATGTGCTTTATATATTGTGTGTTTAATATCTTTGTAATTGTAAAAAACATTTAATATTAATCATATCGTTCAAACCCGGAAGCTGGTCAGCACTTAACATAATCTGCCAGATAGCTTCTCTACACTCTAAAAAGCTTTTAAAATCACCACTAAATAAAGAGTTGTTAACTCTTCCTAAAACAAAAAAAGTGAACTTTTTAACAAAGGACAATGCAAAGAGTGCTTGGCTAAAGCATTTGAAATATCTTTTTTCTTTATAGCCAAATTGTGCTCATAAATCCGTTTATTCAAGGCACGCGTAGTTTTGCCAATGTAAAAATGTTCACATGAAACACACTGTGCTATATACACTAAATTAGTGGTTTTGCAAGTGTAATGTCCCTTTACTGTAATCGTCCTGTTGTCATGCTTCAAAATAATGTTGGAAGTTCCACTAATAAATCTACACTGTTTACAAGCTAGACAAGGAAAAGTTCCTAAAGTTGCATTACAGATAGATTTTGAATCTCTATTGCCCTTCTCAAGAATCATCTTGATGTTACTTATTTTTTTGTAGGTGAAAGTTAGACAATCACCTACAATCTTTACTAGTTCGGAGTTGCCCAATACAACTTTCCAGTTGTCAAGAATTATGTTTTTAATAACTAATATTTCATTAGTGATGGGCAACGCAAAGGACAAATTGTATTTGGTAGCAATGTTGGTGGTAGATTCTACGGTGTTTACTTTAATCACATTTGAAATTGTCAAAATGGGGCTAGCCTTGTTCTGCCTCAACACAGAAACTTCACCTATAATTGCATTCAACCATTCCACTGTGTATCCCCTATCAAGAAAAAATTGTTTTAACTTGACACATTCTTCATGGAAGATGTCATTACTACTGGTTAACCGGCTTAGCCGTATAAATTGGCCTTTTACAACTCCACGCTTCATGTGTAGGGGATGTAAGCTGTCAAAGTGTAAATACTGGTTTACAAATGTAGATTTCCTGTAAATGTTACTTTGAAAGCTGAAATCACTTGGATTGATAGTTAAATGTAAATCCAAAAAGTCTATACTACTACCAAAATTACCTAATGTAAACTTTAAAAAGGTAGTAGTACGATTTAAATCTTGAAGAAAAATTGAAAATTAACCAATGTCACCTCTCCACAAAAAAAATCAAATCATCAATGTACCGTCTGTAAAAACTAATATTGTTGGCCATGTGATGTGTGACCAAAATTTTGTTCTCCCAAGTGATCATGACAAGGTTTGCAAAACTAGGTGCAACACGTGCACCCATAGCAACCCCTGATGTTTGTTGAAACAGCTCTCCTTCAAATTTGAAGAAGTAGTTGTCTAAAACTAACTCCATCAGAGTGCAACATGTGTAAACCTTGGTGTTGTCAAAATTAACTTGCTTACTCAAATGTTCTCTCATATAATCACTACCCAACTTCTGATCTATACTAGTGTATAGGGAGACTACAGCTAAGGAAGCAAAGTGAACATTGTTGTCATCTACCTGAATATTGTTTAGAAGCTCCAAAAGATGCCAAGAATCAAGTAAGTAAAATTCAGACTGTTGTACAACTGGATTTAATAAATCATCTAACCAGACCGAAATGCTTTCTGTTTTTGAGAAACCAGCTGAAACAATTGGTCTGAATGGGAGATGGTCACCTAATTTGTGCACCTTTGGAATTCCAAACAAAGTGGCAATCTTGGGATATTCAGTGTACAAAAATGTGTAAACTGAAAAATCAAAACAACCTTCACTAAACAAATCAAAAAGACAAGCATCAAGTTTAGAAAAACTCTTAAGAACAATGCCAATGTTAACTTTTTTGTAACAAGACTCATCAGCCAATAGTGTCTGAATGGCTGTGACTCTGGATGTGTCCAAGCAAGGCAAGGAGCAGTTATGCAGTGTAAGTGTGCAGAGTATCCCCCCATCCAAGGTAGACACAAGTACTACAGTGGCTTTTCATCTGTTCTTGATTTTGCAGAATGTTCTGGTTTCTGTCATATTTTTATACTGTTGATTTATGCTTATTATTCAGAAAGTGCCTATTGCTCTGTGTTTAAGTAGTAATGCTTTAATGACCATCAGGTAAGCTTGTCTGAGATTGTAATATGCAAGTAAGTTTTAATAAGCATACTGTTAAAGAACTGCCAACATTGGAAGCCTTTCTGTTGTTGCCATGCAGAGAATACTTACATAACTAGATAACGTATAAGCCTTGGGTATTGAAATGCATATGGCAGTATTTGTAATAAAAGACAGGATTACATTATTTTAAGAAGCTCATTGCATTTGTTGGAAACTTGCAGTCATCTTTGCAGGCTTTACCTGCAAACTAAACATAATGCCAATCTATTGTGTGTGGTCCATAACCTGTGCAGTAATCCTTTAAGCCGTGTATGTTGAGCTTGTTTCGTGTTTGCTTTTCATTTTTTACTTTGATCATGTTTTCCCCAAGAAACAACAAGTAGATAGTTGTTGTCAGGCAGCAGGTCTTTTTTGGATAAGAAACATTTTTGCAAGTGGGGGGTATCACAGAGATTGCTATTTTCAGCATGTTACTTGGTACTTTAATAAAGCTGAATATAAATTATAATTAGAAATGCAGTGCAAGTTGAAGTGGTTTGAGTTGAGTGCTGCTTGTTTTTCTTATACTTGATTTTGACTGGCATTCCAGTAATGTATTTAAAAAGTAATTTATTTTTTCATGCCTCACAACCTTTTTGTTTCCATCTAGATATTAAGTAAGCTGTCATGCAGCCAGTGCATTGAAATATTTTTTTTCTTCTTTACTTCATTTTGTCTTGATTTGACTCTCATAATGATGGTTTGGCACCCAGGGCAGCGTATTTAATTAAAGTTACAATTTTTGTGGTTTTTGAACATAGCCCCTCCCCTTTCTGGTTGGCAACACCCACTCCTGTTGACCCCACACATTCCTCTGTCTCCTGCAGCCCCCCTTTCATTTGAGGTCACCAGCTGCCACTGCCTTCAGGGGTGCCCTTTATGTTGCAGATATGTGGTTGTTGTTTCCCACAAAATTATATACTACATTTTTGACACTGAGCTTGAGCCTCTGGGGAAGACAGCATGTGCCAGTGTGCTTTAGACCCTGTTGAAGGATATAGGCATCATTTTGAGAGTTAGTGACAAGCTCCACATTTGCAGTCATCAGCAAAGTTTGTTATCCATTAATTCTTAACATCAGCTTGGCTGTCAGGGAAGTATATACTGAAGAAGAAGGACTCCAACAGAGCTCTGTGAGACACCACTGGCGTGAAGCCTTTTAGAGAACAGTGTGCCACATACCTTCACTACATGTGTTCTGCCACTGAGCCAGCTTGCTATCCAGTGAGTTACAAAGGGCTAATATTCGGTTGGGTAAGCTTTTCAATAATAGCATGTGTGACAGTGTAAGAGGCCTTAGCTAGAGCCAAGTAGGCACTGTGTACAGACTGACCATCACCCTTAAGTACAACAAAAAGGTATTTGACATTCTGGTGTTTCTCAAAAATAAAATACATAGATGCATACTGCCGCTGTCTCCCTGCAAACTTTAAAAGATTTTTAGTGGATAATGTTATCTGTACTACCAGTAGTGTCACTGCAATGTGATAGTGATTATGAAAGGAAGAGACAGAAGATGGAGGGCATTTACCAGAAGTCCAACCATGGCCACATATATTCTATCACCTCACTTCTCATCCTTATATCTACTTCTAGTGTTACCCTTCCAGGCTTCAGTCACATTGTTTATATGGACATAATATCTGAAGAACAGAGTTCCATGATGTTTTATGGTTTAAATATTTAGTTAAGTCATAAAATGGAATATTAACTGCCCAGCAGATATTATTTCTGCACAGGTTTTATACTTTTCTTACCTCAGTGTTTTTGGTTTAATTTATGTCTCACAACATTTTTAGAGACACTAGATAACTGCTTCTAGTAAGACATCTTAGGGCTAATCTACCTGGAATGATGGCAGACTAGGCTGTTCTTGCATGTTTTTTTGCATATGTGTGTGCAAGTGTGAGGTCAAAGAACAAACAAAATGAAACATTAAAAAAGACAGGATTAGTAAAACTTGGAAGTGTGCTTTCTTGGATTTTTGGGCAGCATGTGTTACTGAATGCACCATTTAGGGTATGCAAGAGGTAAACAAAGTGCAAAACTTGAAAAATGTACTATAACTGGAGGGCAAAATATTGTCCTCCAACTCTACATCAGTTACATCACCATCATCATCATCACTATCATCCTCATTTGACCTCTTGGTCACCATCAATAGCATCTTAATCCTTTACTTCCTAGTCATGTCTTTGACTGGAGTGAAATTTTCAGTCAAATCTTTTATAGGAGTCATGACATGTCAATGACCCTGTCTAATGGTACAATACATTAAATGTTTTCCTAAGATGAAAATTCCAGCTGTTGCTCTTATGCCTTATCCTTGATATTCCAAACCTATAATTCACATTACAGTGACTTATTTAGTTATGCAATTTTTAAATTACATGGCTGGATACAATGCATTGTGTGTAAAAATTATATATTATGGATCTGAAATGTTTTTTATTGTTTTCTAAAGGGGAAGAGAGAATGTGTTGGGCATTACTTTTCCTTCCATCATCACAACCTTTGCTGATAGCATAAATGCTTGCTTTTTCATATCCAAGGTGATTCGACAAATTTCCTGTTCAAAGATGGCAGTCAATCTTTCTGAAGTCATTACTTCTCTAATTATGGTTAATGGTTTATCTTCTTTGACTTGCATATTGTTTTCTATGGGTCGCCCCGCTTCTTTTGAGTGTATTATGATCATTGTGTCTAAAGCCATATTTTCTATTTGCCTGACTATCACTGCTCTTCTTGGAATAGTTTATTTGGCCTTTGAGGAAGTGGCCAGTGTTTCATTGTTTTGTAATGTGATTTGTGAAAAAGCATTATAAAAAGTTCAGATAAGTTCTCCTACTGTTTCTTGTACTCTCCAGAATGCATTTGACATACAGTTTTATTGTAACATAGTATCTGGTTTACTTGGTAAAATATACACTGTGATGGCAGGATCTGTAGCCATCACTCTGTGTGAAAGCTACTTTTTGTATGAGATTGCTGCTGATGAAGTTCCCCTTTCCTCAAGATGAGGTGTTCTTAGTGATGATTAGATTAAGTAAGGGGTGCAGAGGTGACTCTGTTTGTAAAGGTTTGGAGATTTTGCTCTTTGTGTGAATGCAGGATTCAAATGCCACTTCAAACCATTTTTTTCATATCTGAATGGAATTCAGAATTCATTATTCATGATCTTGACATGGAGCCACATTGCGTGTCTTCTGCCTCAGTTTTATCTTTCTTTCTCTCTCTTCTGCTCCTACTTTATGTACTGTTACTAGATAATTAATCAGAGATGGCATAAAATGTAAATTTTAACCAGTAATACAACTGCCTTGATATTGTGATGTCAGTGATACTTAAGCTAATATTTATAAAATACAAGAAAATGGGGGAGGGGTGTACCCTACGGCCATAACACTTCAGTAAGCTAGCCACATGACACCAGAGACACTGCATAATTGCAAAACCCATCAGAATGAGGAAGACTCCAATACACTGTTTGATTGCAGTCACTACTCTGTCTACTTACACACACACACACACACTCACACTCACACACACACACACACACACACACACACACACACACACACACACACACACACACACACACACACACACACACACGTGGTACAGATGCCAGCCAATAATGCAGTAGTTATGAGATGCCAATGACCCTGAATAATGCCACAATACATTAGAATGACCTTTGAGCGCTGACTATGCCTTTGACATAATATAATGGAACTAAGAATCAGTTTTACAACTATGTATTAGTCACATGACATCAGGGGTCTTGCCAACAGCAGCAAGTGAATCGAATGAAAAAGGAGCCTGCCCCACTTTACTGGTTGTTTTGCGTCAATAGATCTCCCTTAGTAAAAAAACATAGTGAGATGTTAGAACATGTTATAAAATGTACAAATCAGATGATAAAACTGACCCTGATAAATAAAGAAAATCCTGTCTGACGTAAACTAGGTACATGAAATTAGTGTACTTTCCTGACATAACACATATATACAGGGCACCATAATTAAACCTCTGTGCTGAAATCTTCACATAAGTACTATTTATAATAACAGGAAAAATATTTAACTACTTATTATATATAGCAAATAACCTCTTCCATCATAATCAAAATCCAAAACTGGTGAGCAAAGATCTCAAGTGCACAATTAGACAGTGTAAGAGAAGCCATGAAGTAAGGGTTGCCATATCTTCCAAAGACAATAATGCTAAGACCTTTTCAAACTATATCAGGAAACTCAGAAACCACACCCAGTACTGTACTGATCTGTTTTCTTATGGCACCACTTATTCTGATGCAAAGGCCAATGCCAATGTCCTACCCAATAAATGCCTCTTTGACTTCACCACACATGGACCTCTCTCTTCCTTTCCTGGTTCCCAAACAACCCCTTCCCCTATAGGTACATTAGAACAAGTACTACCACCACTAGCCAAAACCAAAAACATCAACTCTTTGGGCCCTGGCATCAGTCTGTCTCCTTATCAGCACAAAGCACAGCTTTCAGTAACCCTTTCTGAACCTAATCAAACATTATCCTCACCACTGGTTATATCTGAACAACTGCCATTGGAGTGCCACTGCACAAGAGTGACCCTACTGCAGATCTTGGGAACTACAGACCCATCAATCTCACTGGTATCATTTGTAAGGCATTGCATGTGTCATTGTCAAACATGATAAATAATGAAATAAGTTACCTGAGATTTCTGGACCCTAATCAATGTGTTTTTCTGAAGGGATAATGCTGTCCTCTCAATCTAGTTAATTTCTTTGAAAGAGTTACTGAAGATGTGAAGAGGGATCAATCTGCCCATACCGCATATATGGACATAGCAAAAGCCTTTGATGAAATTCCCAATGACGATATTATTCAAATTCTGTCCAACCCAAATATAAACACCTACACCATCCACAAAAGCACCACCTAGTTCACCAATAGAATGCACAAAATGAGGGCAGGTGGTCCGTCTTCCACACAATAGTGATGTACTGCAGTGCTTAGTTCTCGTCCACATTATATTTGGCACCTACATCTCTGAATTGAAGTTGGGATTTAAAGGTTTATGACTAACCAGGTTTGCTGATGATTGCATACTGGGTGCCATTATGAACTCCCTTAGTGACACCCAGATCCTTAATAAGGGCTTAAACTTGCCAGTACCAAGTGTAGTGGCCACAGGCTGAAGCTCAACACCAAAACTATAGATTAGCTTTATTTTGGAAACAAGACTATCCAAATTCATACCACATAAATTGTACCACCCCCATAAAATCAACACATTCATTAGAGATCTAGACATATTCACTGTAAACAAGTTATCCTTTGACTGTCATGTATCAATCACAGTCAGGAATACATTCTACATTGCTCATGTAATGAAGTCTTAATTCCCCGGTATTCTTCCTTTACTACGCCCATCATAGAATACAGTGCCCCCTTTGGCACGTACCTCTCTTAATGCCTTGCCCACCTCAAAAGATCTCAACAATTACTAACCAAGCAATTCACAGGACAAAGCTCTTTAAGCTACCTAGATGGATTAAAAGCCATGTCTTTTTACTCCACCTGCTATAGGCTTCTATTTAGTGACCTTTGCTTAACCTTTTAAGTTGCGTAAAACCATGCCTTAAATGACCTTTGGTCTATATCACTTCATTGAACAGTCTATTTATCGAATCACTATTTATCAAACTCACTTTAGAGAAAGTTCACTTCAACAAACAATCGTTTCAGCAAATTTTCTCACAGGGAAAAAAACAAGTGGGTCAGCTAGCAACCATACCAAATACTACATAATTTTAAACTCAGCAAAGTGGAGGTGACATTGTACCCCTCACCCCCATGTGGGGGGGGTTGTGCCCCCTACACCAGCCCAAACTAAATATACCAACTCTGAGATAGCACTACAGGGGGGAAAGGGCAAATTCTCGATGAAGGCCAACTACTTCCTTTCCCTGTGATCATTCAAACCAGGTAAAACAGTGGCATTTAACTTACACTGCCAGTGTAATTATCATTATTTTAAAAAAACTTTTCCTGCGGTCCACCCCCTAGGGTTCCTCACAACTTGCTCCAACCCAAAAAATAAAAAGTGGTTCTCAGGATGCTTTGCAATGTGTTTGAACAAAGCATTTTTGGCATTTTGCTTCCTGATGTCCAAAAGGTGCTCATAAATACATTATTTCAACTTCCTTTGGGTTTTCCCCACAAAAAACCCTTCACATTTTTGATATTTAGCAAGGTAGACTATACCTATGGTGTTACAATTACAATGAAAACCTTGTTTAATGACAAAATGTTTAATTGTCACAAGGTCAGCCACCAAAATAAACTTACACTGAGGGCAGAACCCACATTTAACTGTACCATTTTTTTTGTTGCTGACAAATCCACTAATGTGACTCTCCATTTCCAACATATTCTTAAAGGATCTACACTTCCGGTACACCACTAAGGGTTCTGCCCCCACTTTGTCAACCACTCCATTAAACAAAAAATGAAAATATGCACCAGTTTTTGCACAACAACTCCCTGATGTAATTTGACTCAAGAGTAAACTCAGTAATAAAGGATAAAGTTTCATCTTTTCCATTGTGTGGGCTACCAGCAAACAACTCATGCACACTACTATATGAAGATTTAACAAAAGCAAAATATTTCCTTGTTTTCTTTTAAGTGCAACACTAGAACTGACATTATTAACTGAAGGATATCCACATGCCACGAGCATACCCACTAATTTAAGACAAATCTTCAAACAAACTATCCTCCAACACCATTCTAGCCAGTCTAATAAATTGCCCTTTAATGATGCCTCTTTTTTGATGCTCTGGGTGATTGCTAGAATAGCGCAACAAACTGTTGGAATAGGTGGGTTTTCTGAACACAGTACTCACAATACACTGCCTACTAACATCTTTGAAAATGTACATGTCCAAATAATTAATAGACAACCTTTTTGTAAACAAAAGTGAACTTCACAAATGTAGTAGTGGAATTCAAATAATCAGTAAAAGGCTCAATCTCTTCATTGGGTTTCTCCCACACAATAAAAATGTCATCCAAGTAATGCCATACAACTTGAATTAGGAACAAACCTATTCAGCAAAAAGTGTTTTTCTCATTGAATATTGTTAACAAAAATCTGGGCACAGGATGCCCCCATAGCAGCAACTTTAGTTTGCTGAAAATATGGGCCATCCAAGCACACAAAATTGTTCTTAAGCACCAGTTTCATGAACAAAATCAAAATACTAATTTTGTTATTGTCCAAGGTAGTTGTTTCTAGTAAAAATTTTGGAACCATTCCAAGCCTGTGGAATGCGGTATAATGCTGGAAAGCTCAGCTACGTCTACAGTAAGAAACATAACTATCAGAGTAACCCAATTGTTTCAGCTTGTGCAAAAAAATCCCAGGAATCCCGACACAAATGAGAAAAGGGTTACAACCACTTTTTAACTTAGAATCAATGTATTTAGCCAGAGGATGAATTTCTGAACATCTGGCACTAACTATGTGTCTCACTGGTGGATCAGTGATGCTTTTATGTTTCTTTGCAATGCCGAATAGAGAACTCACCACTGGAAATTTCACCTTAAGAAAATGAAACAAATCAGGTGCAATCTGCCCTTGTTTGGTCTATTTCTCATAAATTTATGGTTTTCTGTCAAATCATTGAGGACTGAAGTCAGAAAATAATGGCACACATTTGAGTTTCAGACTTCATACCCATCAGAAAATTCATGCTAATGCAAAACCTGTTATTCTATCAGCTTTCTAAGTTTATAAGAGCAATATTTAAAAGGTGTCCCTATTTTGGGGCCTTTGTCCTCCCATTATTTGTGCCTTTGTTCAGATTTCTTTCTCTAAGAGGTTGAGAGGTATGATATACATATATATATATATATATATATATATATATATATATATATATATATATATATATATATATACACACATACATATACAAATATATCTTACATCGGCACTCCTAACATCAAGCTTGTCAAACATTTATATCATTGCCACCTGACAGAATCATTACCATCTGACACATTCAACTCATGACTGATACAAACAGTGCACAAGCAGCTACTAGAATCTATAAACACTGCTCTGCTGTAGTAGTTATCCCTACCCATATAGCCCATGAAACAAATGTAGTATGCGGGGCTTTACCCCCCCCACACACACACACGCACACACACACACACACACACAGACGCACTCTCCATGGCTAATCCTCCCCACACCCCTTAGCATCATATGCTAACTCAATGGCCACACAACCACCATGAAAGATATATCTCCATTTACATGCTATAGTTAATTGAGTGTCAGTCAGCTGTAACAAAAAGTGAAAAAGAGTGAATTTGACAGGTAGTGGCACTTTAACTGTTGATAAGCCATGCAATATACAATAAGCATTACTAAAGTATGCTCTCATCTATGAACATGCATGCATTTTATCACTTATAAACTGCATGCCTTACTATTTATGACATTAGCAGGATGCATATACACATATATATAATGCATCCTATTAAGCATTATATTGTAATCTTATTTAACACAAATGCACCAAGTTATTTGAAGTTACATGGAGAAATATTTCCAATAGATTGCAAAATACAGAGAGTCAAAAAGAAGGCAGTAATGTTGGAGAAAGGCATATATTGGGAAGGATATAACAAATGTGTTGATCGGAGTGCAAAGAAGATGGAGAAAAGATGCTACACCAGACTTCTCAATGGTATCTATGGTAATCTGAAATCCACATTACAAAAATGCTAATTTAATGTCTGAAATAAAATTCTCTTCTATCCTCTGCCATCTCCAACAGCATTTTCAGGCCCCTGGTGGCGTACCAACTTAATTTACCTTTTTTTAGTGTTATCTAGGTCTTGTGCTGCTTTCAGTGCTAAGGTTTCTGCTGCCTTAAACATCAAGTGCTGAACTTCCCTATCCCAGCCTGACACAGCGATTTTGAAACTACCCAGTCTGATATTCACATCAGCTTACTGTTGGAAGCTTTATGTATGTTATCTAATACTACATATAAAGTTGCCTGGTATTCTGCATGCCCTGTTACTGAGTGTTTGTTAACTGTTAGGCACACCACCAGACCCAGAACTCCCCCATCTTTATATTTAACAGCTTTCCCCAATAGGTTGTTTTTATTGTATTACTCTTCACTCCCATAGCCTCCCAGTGCTTCTCTCTCTCTGCTCTTCATTGCAATTAATCATATCACCTCCACCCTACTGTTGTTTAAGCTACAACTCTCTACATTAATTACTTCCCCTTCCCTTACCTCTGTCCTTTGTAACTTTCACCCTTACTGCTCCTGTTTTCTATCCTGTTATCTGATACAAAACCCTCGGCTGTACTTACCTATCTTGCTTGACCTAATTATTCACTCTACTAGCTCTATATAATACTCTGTATCTGTCCTGCTTCCCCCCCATTTGTAACCTCTGCTTTGCTCATACTGTCTTTCCATTCCTGGTCAGAGTCCTTACCTTCACTGATTGTTTCTGCAGTCCTATTCCTAGGTCTCTGTTACCCAGTTCAACCCACTCCATTTGCCCTCACTATGCTTGGGCTCACTCCCCTACCCTACCCCCTTTCCCATCCACCCATATTTCCATTACCTTTATACTATTTCCCCATTAGACACACACCCCTCCCTCCCCTCAACTTCCCCTGATACTCTCCAATCATCCACCACTTCCTCTTCAATACTGTTACCCATTCACATTTGTCTTCTGTCTCTCATTATTTCCTCAACCTTCTACTGTCTAAGTTATCCACCTCTAACACCTCAGCCTACCACAAATACACACATTGTCACTTCTCAACCCATGTAAGACAAATATCTTCCTCCTTTCTTTTTATCACTCCCATCCTCTTTCTAGCTATCACAGCAACCTCTGTTGTAGGTAGTCCCCCCTCAAAATCTCTTCACCTACTTCTACATTTCCCCTCAACTAACTACTCTCACTGTCATTCCTTCTCTATAGCACCATCACTCTTTATACATCCTAATTCATCATTACATAAATTTAAACTCTTTTCTCTCCCTAACACACCTCTCATAACCAAATCTAGATGTCATCCCCATAATAGCCACTTCGACTTACTCAGAAAACTAATACTCAACCTACTATTATCTGGTGACATACACCAAAACCCTGGATCCAGCCCTTGCTCTTCCCTCCCAGTCTACCCCTCACACCTCCCCAATCCTAAAACTAACCCTTCCCACATTCCTACATCCAATTCAACAAAGAACCTAACTATACTATCTATGAACATTCAAAGTATCATAAACAAAATCTCCCCTTTCCATGCTTGGGTATCTACACACTCCCCTGATAATCTCTGCCTCTCTGAAATTTGGCTCAAGCATCACATTGCTGATATTGAAATACTTCCTCCTGGATATAATATCCTAATACATTATCGTATCAAAAGGAAAGGTGATGGTATAGCTATCCTCTGTTCTAACCAACTTGCCCTACAGCCCCTTTCTATCACCCCCCCCAGACTTTCATATTGCTGAAATCCTTATAGCTAACTGTCTTTTAAACACACACAAAATATTTGCTATTGCTTCCATCTATATTCCCCCTGGTAAAAAGCATCCCTACCTTAGAACACTTTCTGTCCTGGATCTCCCAAAACATCTCATATGAGACCATTATTTTGGGAGGTGTAAACATTGATTGGAACACCTTAACCTCTGAATCACCAAACTCCTCCATTAACCTATTTGGCTTCTCCCAGCTTATCTCAAACCCAACCCAATTAAACATACACACTAACTATAGCTCCACACTCAATTGGGTCCTCACCTCCACTCCCAGTCTGTACCATAACCCCTCCACACTACCTGATAGACTAAGTGATCACCATCCCACCTACATACTTAGACACTCACCTCAAATACACAACTCCCACCTATTCAAAGACTGCTGTAAACTCTCAAAGTTTAATCCTGACACTTTTAGCAGCCTGCTCTCTTCAATTAAATAGTCTTGCCTCCATAACCTTCCCCTTGAATTTGCTGTTCTTACCTTTAACAACATTTTCCTAGAGGCACTCAATTCCGTAGCGCCCATCAGGAAACTAAGGGTTAAAACTCAATATATTCCCTGGCTCACACAAGACACCAAAACACTAATGAGTAAAAGAGAAAATATGGAACAAATCCAAATCCATCTCTGATTTATATACCTACAGAGAGCTCTGCAATTTAACCAAAATAAAGGTCATCCTTGACAAACAAAGTTTTTTCCATAAACCACTTAACAACCCTCACTCTAACCTCCAAAAATTCTGAAAATCTGTCAATAAGTTGCAGCATCCTGGGTGTCCATCTCCCCATCTCCCTCTAATCCTTGCCCAAACAGCTCCCCCTCTGAGACAGCTGCACTTCTAAATTCCTTCTTCGATTCCATTCGCAACCTCACCAAAACCAATACTACTCCCCACCCCCCACCACCTATCACTACCAGTTCTCCCACCTTCTCTCTTAGACCAGTCCCCTCATCCTACATCAAAACTCTTCTGTCCAAACTTAAAACATCCTCTCTGTCAGTTGACAACCTGCCCCCTCATTTCCTAAAACTAGCTGCTAATTCTATTGCTTTTCCTATCTCTATATTAATCAATAGATCCATCAAGGAAAGCTCCGTGCCAGATATCTGGAAAAAATTCCATGTTATTCCTCTGCATAAAGGCGGTACAGCAACAGACCCTTCATATTTCAGACCTATTTCCATCTTATCTCCCCCGTCAAAAATACAAGAAAAATGTATCCACAAACAGCTTCTTTGTAAATTAATGTCTAGTAATGCAATACTGGAGCTTTTCTGCTCGGGTCTCTGCTGAAAAAGGGCTTCTGCCCAGCCAGACTAACCCAGTTAACAAATGTCAAATAAATAAATAAAAAAGAAGATACAGACTCCATTACGGTCAGTAAGAGGGAGTTCATTAACAAAGTAACTGCTTGTGACACAAATGTCCACATTCACTGTCATCCCCTCTAGCTCTATCCCTTTTATTTTTTAATCAGTGTTTCTTATTGCTGTCATCTGGGATCTACTACTGCATAGCACTTTAAACTTAAACATTTAAGCAATTCATGAATTCCAGTTTTACTAACACATATGTGAACATCTTTTTCACTCGTTCATGCAATGTAGCTGAGGAATGTCACACTTCTAGCAGCCTAAATACATACTTAGATTTCTAAACATTTTCTGAAATGTCAAGTTAAAAGGCATAAGAAAAATACATGCCAGCCTCTAGTGAACAGTAACTAATATTAAATAGGCACAAACAATGAGGTATTCAGCAACAGAATCTTCTTTAATAGCCCACAGTCTTTAGATCAAGTTTGTAATATCATATAAATAAAAATAAACAATATTTTTCTCTGCATTTTTACAAAGTTTCATATCTTAGAAACCGTACAGCCTATACATATGGTGGTAGTGACATTTGTTCCAGCCAGACTTGTACCTTCACATGCTAGCATACTTGTTTACTGAGATTTTAGAAAAAACATGAAAAGCTGCCTATTTGCATAATCAACAGTATAAACAGCACTCAATATCTCTCAGAATGTAGTTTATAGTGCAAAAACTTGTGTAAATTTATTCATCGTTGTCTAAGGTTTTACCCAATGTCATACTCTTATTTTGCAAGCCAGTTGATTTTAGAAATATTAATGTACACATAGAAATAGTGCATATCTTCATAACTAGCAGCAAAGAGTTAGCAATGTCTCTAGCGTAGTGCAGTATACATGAAAAGTGACACTGTACTTTTCTGACTGCTAACATGGGATGGCATGCTATACTCCTCAGTAGCATGTAGTTCACCCAACTATGAAAATTAAGCTATAAAATATGAATGACAAGTGAAAATAATAGTTTCTATTTCCACATCAGTGCATCCTGGGTTAACAGAATTGGTGACATTTTGTTTCCTACACCTTAGCCTTTCATATGTGCTAGTTATTAATTAGCATGTCACTTACTTAAGGAATCCACCCTCAGAAATATCATGATGCAATGATGTTAAAAGGAAATATACATGATGTTGTTATAGGCACAAATGAGTTAATTTATGTTGTTATTGAAAGTAGAGTAACCAGTGAAAGAAATGTAAAGGATAAGAGATTTACATGTAAATACTGTAAGTTCATCTGCAGCAACAGATGGCCTGAGTCTTATTTCTTGAGTGCAGCTTCTAGACAGGAATGTGGTGCTGCAGTAGCGTTGTCGCCTCACAGTAAGACGCTGTCCGGTTCGATTCTCAGCTAGAGCGTCTTCTGCGTGGAGACATGCGTGAATGGGCGTACCTTCATTGAAGGTTGTGCATCAGGGCTGGTAACTCGGCACGTAAAAATCAACTACCAATCATTAGCAGACCGGAGTTCCGCTTTGGTGACCCCTAACCGGGAAAATCCAAAAGACACAACAACAACAACAACATTGCTTATGTCTAAGGTTATGAGGTAAAGATGAAAATATTAAAATCGCAAACATTAAATTTCAGTGTTATATTAAGGCTTTTGAATACATTTATACCCACAGTTTTAGTGATGGAGATATCTGTATTTCTTTTACTTATTTTTAGTTTGCTAGCTAAGTATAATGGACTAGTCTGAAAACACTCAAGCCAGAGGCAGACAAAGTAGGAATACATATCTTATAGTTCATAAAACAACTAAGTTACAATAAGCATCAGTCAAAGTTTCAAATGAAGCTCTTCTTTGGAAGTTGTGTTCAAAGAGCCGGTGGCTATAGAACTAAATAAGTTGTCCAGTTTCAGAACATTTTCAACTTTTGAGTCAAGAAATAGTATATAAGGGATGAATTAAAGTTTGAGAGAGTGGGACTATTTCTAGTAATAGCAGAGATGTTGTTTCAGATGGTAGAAGCCAGATTTGTGAACATGCACTCAGTAGCAGTTGTGAAAGATGGCTGTTTAAGAGTATGAGAACCAGAGTTTAGAGATTCGAGTGGATAGTCATGTTTATGTTTAATTTTGTGGTTAGTTATTTAGAATAGTTTCTGACTTTTTTAATTTCTCCAAGTCTTTTGGGTTTCTAATACCATGACGGGAATGAGCCCCATTCCTAAGTCAAAATGTGCTTAAAGTTTGTGAAATTAGTATTGTTTCAATCTTTGATGTTAACAAAAAGTGCACTTCACAGCACCTGCAATGTTCCCAGAACTGACTCCTCCTGCAATTCATATGAGGTTACAAGTATTATTAACATATCTAAATATGACTTTAGATTATTTTTTTATAACACCTATTGCTCCTCCTACTATTGGAACACTGGGTATTCTTCTTCCACATTGCCCTTGTTTCTGCCTGCAAATCCTGGTATTTTATGCCTTTGTGTGTCTCTGTATGTAAGACAGTGTAATCACTGGATGTAGCAAATTCACTGTTCAATGCTACTTTTGTCTTCTTTTCATGGAGTACTATATCTGGCTTTCTTGCATCTATTTTTTGAACTGTTAGTAATGGATGATGCCATGTGATATAAGCTTCATCATTCTCTACAATGCTTTGTGGCTCATTTTTCTAGTGGTTCTCAATTACTTCAGTATTGTAATGTTTTCACAATCCCCAGTGTAACGGTCTTGCCACATTATTATGCCTTTCAGTATACAGGCTCCCTGCCATTAGTGTATTGCACCCAGCAATAAGATGTGTGGCTGTTTCCAGTCCTGTTTTACAAAACCTGCATTTGTCTGTTTCTCCCACATGCTCAATGGACTCTGTAAACCAATCTGTATGCAGTCTTGCTATCCTGGGGCAACAATATTAACCCTTCATCTTTTGGTTTAAATTCACCTCTCCTTAACCATTCCTGCTTCAGCTCCTGATCAACATGAGGTTGTTCCAGGAGTATGCTGTACCTGCAGCTATATTTATGCCTTTTCCGCATTTCTTGCCTTCTCATCTGATCCTTCTTCTTATATTCTTTCTTTTGTTTTTTGGCACATTCATGTTCTGCCTGATTTTTATTTACTTATGGTTTGATTTCCATTCCTGTTTCACACCGATATGCTTCTGCTAAACTAAGCAAGTAGGTCATCTTAAACTTGTTCTCTTCATGTTTCAAAACTTTCACTATGTTTGGATCTAATGAGGCCAGCAGATATCTATGCAGTCCTATGATTGCAGATCTATACAAGAAATTAATTTCAAGGAGGCTCATAACTCCTTCAGAATGAAGAATATATAATATTGGTATACACTGATTTTACATATTATTTGATAAGAGTGAAGCATTGTTCTTGTTTTCCTGTACAAATGATCTAATACCTTTTGGGGGCTAGTCAGTTACCCCAAACCTGTAAATTAGAACAGGAAGAGCAAATTAGTTTATAGCGCCTGGACTTTGTTCCTAGATGTCAGGGATGTTTTCTTTATTAATTTTAATATTCCAAAATATTTCTTACTCAGTTTTGTTCACATTTGTTCATGTTTTATTGTTGATCGTTCATCATTTCCCAAATATTTATATACTGCCTCCTGCTCAAGTTCCTTTATATAAAAATTGTGTCCCAGACTGATATTGTCTTTGTGCTGCTTTAAATGTTACTTTTGCACATTTATCAAGACCAAATGACATTTTTATATCATCTGAGAAAGATTTGACTGCTTCCAGTTGTGTTTTCAGCTCTTCATTTGATGAACTATACAGTTTTAATCATCCACAACAAAAAGAAGATAAGTCTTTACACTTTGTTGTTTTCTGTGAGCCAAATTTATTTATTTATTTATTTATTATTTTATTTTACATTTGTTTACTGGGGATGTCCAGCTGGGCCAGTGGCCCTGGAAGTCCAGGGAGAAAAGCTTCATTACAAAAACAGATTACAGACAATACAAGAAATCGATAGCAATCACAAATACATAACTTTGGTAAATACAGGTATTACATAGTTTATACATATAAATATAAACTGACAGAGTAATATAAAGTGGGGAAAAAAGAAAACTAACACACTAGCATGAAATATCTTGTGCCATCATGGAGAAATGACTGATCAGTAGATCAATATCATGGTTTCCATGGTAAAGATTTATGAGATACATGTATGGTATATGAACAAGAATATGGCTGATTGTTGCTGTGCTAGTGTTACTAGTACTAAACAGTGGTAGCTAAGGCAATACTGAGGTGAAGTACAAGAAGGAGGGAATATGATGAAACTGTAGGAAGCTTGAGGTAGGTAGAGAGAAAATGAAATTTCATGAGAGAAGGGATAGTTTGGATGTTAGAATTTAGTAAGGGAAGAGATACTTTGGTTGTAAGAACAAGGAAGGACAGAATGATCAGCCTGGATTAGTGCAGGAGCAAAGCCAGTTTTCGGTTAGGTGTTTTTTTAAGCAGTAGTTTAAATCTGGATGTGTTGCTAGAATTTAACATTGCCTGAGGCATGGAATTCCAGGACTTAGATATTTGGTGGGAGAATAGAGAGTTATCGTAACAATTATTAGATTTAATTACTTTGAGTAGTAGTTTGTTGGAGGATCTTAGTGGCCTGCCTTTTGAGTAGGGCTGCACTAAGTCCTTGAGTGCTGGACAGTTGTCTGGATGGTGGAAGAAGGAATGAATGAAAGTTAATTGGTTGAGGGTTAGGAGATTGGGTAGTTCAGTCTAATTTAGTTTATGAAGTGCTGTGCAGTGATGTGATCTGTAAGGGAGGTTAGTAGCAAATCTTGTGATTTTATTATAGCAGGGCTCCAGTTTGTTTAAATCTGATTTTCTGAGATTAGTGAATATTGGTGAGGCATATAGAAAGGTAGAGAGTAGATGAGTCCTAGCTAAGAAATATCTAGTGGCCTCGGTTGGGTATGGCTTGACTAGAGTAAGTAGAGATTAGAGTAAGGTGTTTGTCAAATTTTAAGCTGTTGTCAATTGTGACCCCAAGAAGTTTGGGGTGCTGGACAGGTTCAGTTTTACTTTTATTGGCTGAGTAAATAAGGAGGAGAGTTATCAGGAACTTTGCCATTAGTGAGGAGCATAAGCTTTGTTTTATCTGGACTGAGTATGAGTTGAGAGTCTGAGAGGTATTTTTCAACGTCTTGTAATTGTTAGTTATTTGTAGGAGTTCTGATAGGGAGGAAATTGAATATATAGGAGAGGCGTCATCTGTTTATTGAACGATGGTTGCATGCTGGGTGGCTGTGCTGAACCTGTTGGTGAATATGGTGAAGAGCAATGGACCGAGAAGTGAGCCTTGGGGTTCTCCTACTGAGACTGATAATAGGGTGGAGTGTTCATTTTGCCACTTAACTGCCAGTTGCCAGTCAGTTAAGTAGCTGAAAAACCATAGAGGGTTGGCTGTGTTAGGTTTAAGGAAGCTAGCTCATTTCTCATTTAGTAGCTTTTGGTGGAATACTGTATCAAAGGCCTTAGACATAAAGAAAGATAGATGAGATGAGCTGGTTGCCAGTTCTAAGCTGGTTGATTGAGTTTGTAAAACCAGCAAGGGCAGTGGTTGTACTGTGCTTAGGTCTGAAGCCATGTTGAGATGCAGATAATAGATTATTGCTTAGTAGATAGTCGAGAAGCTGTCTGTGTATGCATTTTTCAAGAATCTTGGCTATGGGAGGGAGGAAGACAATTATGCTGTAGTCTGATAACTCAGTAGAGGAGCCACCTTTGTGAAGAGGGATGATATAAGAGACTTTCCAGAGTTTGGGGATGTACTGCTCAGCAATGGAATGGTTTACTAGGAGAGATGAGGTAGGAGATGACATCTGCTGCTAGCTTTAGAAATTCATTGGGGAGTTGCGTCAGCTGTGAGGAAGGAGCGGTTAAGTTTGGAAAGATGTTTTTTGATGGTATTAGTTTGAATTGGTTTGATTGAAAAGGAATTGATGTTTCTGTGTAATTCGTTAGGAATAGATGGGGGTCTTGCTCTAATTCATTAGGAATAGATGGGGGGTCTTGCTGTTGTTTTTACTAGGGAGAGTATAGAGTTGATAAAGTGTGAATTAAATTGTGAGGCAATGCTATCTGTGGAATCTGTTGTGGTTGGAGCTGGGGTTGTGATATGTCCAGGCTTTAGTAATTGTCTGATGGCTCCCCAAAATTTCCGGGGATTGTTCTGGTGTTTTTGTTTTGGTGCTTTTGTTGCATTGTTATATAGTATAGCTTTTTGTCAAGCCTGATTTTTTTTGCAAGGTTGAGTAATTGATGGTAGAGAAGAAGAGAGTCTTGATTTTTGGCGATGTGATATAGGGACTAGGCTCTGTTTCTCTGTTTGAGGAGCTGCTTAGTGTTATGGTTAGCCATGGTATGTGCTTGGAGTTAGAATGGGTCTTTCTAAGGGGATATAGGTTGTTTAGGATATTGAGGAATTTGCCACTGAAATACTGAACAGCCCAGTCAAGGTTCAGATATTTTAAAGGGGACCAGTCACATTGTCACAGGAGAGATTTGAAGACTTCAGGGAAGAAATATCTTTTGTTGTGGACAAGTTTGTAAATGATATTTTAGTAAGGCAAATGTGGAGTCTAAGAAGGTAAGTGAGTAAGCGATCACTTAGACTGTCAGGGAGACAGCCTGATTGGTGACAGAGAGAGAGATGGTTTGTTTGTAAATGTCTAGTCTAGGATTGATTCTTTTTTGCTATGTTTGTCAAATCTGGCAGGAGAGTGCATAATTTGACAGAAACCATGGAAATTAATAAAATAGGAGGGATTTTCCAAGGAGCACGTATATCAGTCCATGTTGAAATTCCCCATTATTATTGTTTCTTGACTAAAAGTTGAGCACGCCAACAAAGAAGGTCTTCAATAATGTCTGGGTTGTTACCTGGGGGTATATAAATAGCAATTTTAATTATGTGCTTATTGGAGTTTAGTTGAAGGCAATTTATAGATCAGTTTATAATTGAGTGCAATCACTCTATAACCAGAACAAAGCAATTAACAAAGAGATGCAAGTAAAACAGGTTTATTGTCATTTTCTGAGACTAAATACCTGGCATATGCAGTATAATCTACTGGTCAAGCAAAAGGAAACAATAGCCAGCTTAGTAAGGTGTCCTACTATTTCACAGAACAGGCATACATTTAACTGATTAAAGTTAATATGTGGCAAGGTTCTTCATGATAACTATGCTTACTTGAAATAATGATCATCTTCTTCTTCTTTCGGATGCTCCCGTTAGGGGTCACCACAGCAGATCAATTGTTTCCATTTCTTCCTGTCCTCTGCATATTGCTCTGTCACACCAACCACCTGCATGTCCTCTCTTGCTACATCCATAAACTTTATCTTAGGCCTTCCTCTTTTCCTGTTACCTGGCAGCTTCATCCTTAGCATCTTTTTCCCAATATACTCTGCATCCCTCCTTAGCACTTGTCCAAACCAAAGTAATCTTGCCTCTCTGGCTTTGTCTCCAAACCTTCCAACCTGGGCTGACCCTCTAATATATTTATTCCTAATCCTGTCCATCCTCATCATACCCAGTGCAAATCTTAACATCTTTAACTCTGCCACGTCAAGCTCTGACTCCTGCCTTTTTGTCAATGCCAATGTCTCCAACCCATATAACATAGCTGGTCTCACTACCCTCTTGTAGACATTCCCTTTCACTCTTACTGGTACTCGTCTGTCACAAATCACTCCTGACACTCTTCTCCACCCACTCCATCCTGCCTGTACTGTCTTCTTCACCTCTCTTCCACACTCACCATTACTCTGAACTGTTGATCCCAAGTACTTAAACTCATTCACCTTCACCACCTCTACTCCCTGCATCCTCACCATTCCTCTATCCTCCCCCTCATTCACACACATATATTCTGTAACTTGTATGTAGATGTAGTGACTACAGGCTATGAAATAATGACAAAGTCTCAGTAAACCTCATGTAGATATAGTGACCACAGGCTATGAAATAATGACAAGGTCTCAGTAAACTTGATGTAAATATAGTGACCACAGGCTATGAAATAATGGCAAAGTCCCAGTAAACTTGTATGTAGATGTAGTGACCACAGGCTCTGCTCTATGAAGGAAGATAGTGACTGAGTTGTTGTAATTGTAATTGCAGCCATGACCTAATCTGCTAAGCAGACAACTTAATGGGTTAAGAGCAAGATAAAAGAGCAGTGGTGACAAAGATTCACTCTGGAATATCCATTTGAATTTTTTATTCCTGGGATAATAATTTGCCCTTTATCATGGCTTATCTGCAAAGAGGTTTGCCACCATTTCATGGTCACTTTAATGTAATTGACCAGTGCTGGGTGTGTCTTGTATATCTGTAAGCACTCCTTTATCAATGAATGCATTATGCTGTCAAATGCTCTTTTGTAATCTATCCATGCCATAGATTCTTCCTCTTTTTACAATTCTCCATTATGACTTTATTTAACAACACATGATCCTGTGTTCCATATGACTTCCTTTTGTTAGCCTTTTGTTCTATTGCCATGATTGAGTTTTCTTCTAAATAGCTATAAACTCTGTCCATATCAATTCCAGAGTTTAGTTTATACATCGTTGGAATGCAAGTTATTGGTCTGTAGTTTTTAGAATAGCTTGTAGGTTCACTCTTAAGGAGGAGTATCATTTTTGCTGTTGTTAACTAGGCTGGTATATGTTCGGGGTGTGCATACAAGTAGTTCTTACTCAGGGCTAAATCTTCATGTAAAGATCTTAATACTTTTATCCAGAAGTTATGTACTGCATCTGGGCCTGGAGTTTTCCATTTAGGAGCTTTTCTTAATTCTATTTCAACTTCTCTGGCTGTTACTTCGTCCCAATTCATATACTGTACATTTGAAATCTTACTGTTTCTTTAACTTCTTCTGTCCATTCAGCATCTTTGTTATGTTCCACAGGATCTTCATAGATATGTCTCCAAAATGTGTCTTATTTCTTTTTTTTTTTTTTGGTGGGGTTTCTATTCCTTTTGCTTTGCTTCCCATTTCTCTATAAAAATGTTTTGGGGTCATCAATGAATTGTCTATTTTGTGCTTTGTCTTTATATTTATCTATCGTCTAAGCTTTTCTGTCTGTTCTGATATCTTTAGTTTGTTACGTGCAATAGCGTACAATAGATCCTGGTCTGCTCTAATACTGCACATTGCTTTTATCATGTCTGTCTTTCTAAGTATTTTTGTTGATCTGTTCCCTCTCCTATATTCTTCTAACAGTGACACTTCTTGTCTTAATTGCTTTACAACTTTCTCTGTTTGATACTTCCATGATGGCCTTTGATTCCCCCCCTTCCTTTCCTTTACTGCCCAATGTTTTTGTGGTAAGACTTTATCTGTTATTAATTTAGCTGCACATTAATATATCCTGTTTACTTCTGTTATGTCACATGAAATTCTATTAATAGCCTTGATTGCTGTGCTCATTTGTTTTATCAGTCTCCTAATATTTTGGGTCTAATTGACTTCCTGTAATCTGTGTCTTTCATTGATTCATTAATATGTCTGTCCATCGCTATTAAATCAAGTATATATATATATATATATATATATATATATATATATATATATATATATATATATATTACCTGAAAAAAGCAATGACCATAATATGTAGACCATATTCAAGTTTTCGTTTCAATATATTTTGGTAATAGTTATTCAAGATTTTAAGGTAAGATAACCTCAAAATTTTGTAGGTAGTTTACAAGTGTATGAGAATTTTGTATGCTGCTTTTCTGTATGTCTTGTGAAGCTTAATTTTGGATCTCGCCAACAACCAAAGTATTTGCTCATTGCTGACTCTCCCTTATTATTCTGTTGGATCTTACCAACATCCATTATATCTGTACACTGTTAGCTCTGACATCCAGTGTGTTTGTACACTGTTAGCTCTAACATCCAGTGTATTTGTATGCTGTTAGCTCTAACATCCAGTGTATTTGTACACTGTTAGCTCTAACATCCAGTGTATTTGTACACTGTTAGCTCTAACTAACATCCAGTGTATTTGTACACTGTTAGCTCTGACATCCAGTGTGTTTGTACACTATTAGCTCTAACATCCAGTGTATTTGTATGATGTTAGCTCTAACATCCAGTGTATTTGTACACTGTTAGCTCTAACATCCAGTGTATCTGTACATTGTTACATCTTCCTTATTATCTTCAAATCAATGTTTGAAAGGAATAATGAATTATCCAGATGTTGATGTGCATCAGATGTAATGGGCATTGTGTGTGTGTGTGTGTGTGTGTGTGTGTGTGTGTGTGTGTGTGTGTGTGTGTGTGTGTGTGTGTGTGTGTGTTTATGTGTTTGTGTATGTGTGTGTGTTAACTATAATATGTCTGGAGCTAAACCACTGTCAAAAATCAAGCCCATTTGTAAGTCTTTCTGTACAAAGTCATTCTAGTAGAAGACAGTACTAGTAGGTCATCTACACATGAAGCAACATCATCTTTTTTAAGGTCATTTATGACCAGGAAGTATATTCAATTTCATTATACAGGTCCTTGTAAAACTTTACATACAATATGTTTTTGCTGTAAGAATATGTTATCTATTTGAACTCTAGCACTTTTGCTTGTACATAATTTTAAACAGCTCACTGTCATGATGTTATACCTCAGAATTTCAAAGCCGGGACTCACTTTTTGCATTTTCTCCTAAGTACAGCAATCTTAGTATGTTTAGAAATAGGTAGTATTTGGCAAAACTGTCACATGGGTATGCACTGGAACCACCTTTCCTATCTCCTTTTTCAAACTTGCAAGCTGCTGAAATTTAAGTCTTCAAAATTTCAGTAAAGAGCCAATTTAAATGCCATGCTATGGATCCATAAACTATATGAAGCTTTGTGAGTTTTTATATAAATAACATGTAGCTGTACTGCAAAAGATTTCATATAATTTATAAACAGGCCACCTGTTAAAAGTCATTATCCACATTTAAGAATCTGTTGACAATTAGAAAATGATTATGTACAGGTATACACATTTTTCTGCTGTAAAGGCTTTTGAGTTTTAATCTAATGTGTAGCTATTGAATGATATATTACATGTATCTAAGATAGTGGAATAATTTTTAACTCTAGGTTAGAAAACTACAATACATTTATTTTTTTCATTAAAGCACTGATTGACATCTTTATGTGCCACCTAGACCATAATATTTTAGAGTCTAAAGCACAGAAAAATGGCTTTTATCCAATTACAATATTCCATTTGCATAAAAAAGATAAAAATGTTAAACATATAAAAAAATTGCAACGTGCAGAGAAAAAGATAAAATACTCAGATCATACCTAAATATAGGATGCATTATAACTCTCACTACACAGTATGCATGATAACACAAATTACACGCACCCCTGTTATTAAGTAATAAGCCACAACTAAGAAAAAGTTGCTGTAATCTGAAAGTGTGATTTTCTGTCTCTTCTGTTTAAGATCCACTGCCTGTGTGCTGGCTCCAACCACTGATGCAGCGGAGGCAAATTGTGGACACCTAACTGCAGGTAAGAAAAGAACAACGTTTGGGCAAGAAGAGGTGGGTCTTGATACAGAGAAAACATTCACTAGAGTAAGCTGAGATTTTATGAGTAGGGAAATGGAAGCATATGCATTCCTTGATGCAATAATAGAGTTAATTAGTAGGATATATGAAGGAACAGAGGCAAGAATTAAAGCAGGAGGCTTCCTCCCTGATCAGCTGTGTTTTTACAGGGTAACCAGACAGGAATGCCCTCTTCCACTTATATTATTTGCTTTATTTTTGGAGTCATTGGCAAAGAAGAAAAAAGACTCCGAAATCCAAGGATATCGTTGGCATGGTAATCAAAAAAAGTTAGCTTTATTTGCAGATGATATTATTTAGTTCTTGATAAATTCAGAAAAAGGACATTTTGGTGTTACTGAGCAGTTTCAAATCTTTTCAGGATGTAAAATTAATGGAGATAAAACAAAACATATGGCAGTAAATTATGTACCTACACACGAACTGATTCAGCAATACACATGTTTATGGTGACATGACAAGATGAGGCATTTAGTTGTATGGATTAAAAAGTATTCTGTTGTGTCAGCTAAGAATATGTAGGAAAAGACTAAACAAAAGATAATACAAAAACTGTGAAATTAGAAACTCTTTTTTTTGATAAGGATAGTAAGATGCAAGCAGTGAAAATGTTTTAGTCCCTTTAGTTTTATATACATGTCAGGCATATTTTTTATAAACAAAAGGAGACGTTGTGGACAGTAATTAATAAGGAGTTGAAGGAATTAATTTGGGAGGGCAAGAGGGTGAAAGTTAAGTGGAATTAGTTTATCCTTTTCATAGAACCAGGTGGTTTAGGAATGCCCGGTTTGTGATGACATTTTACAGCTATACAGTTAAGGCTCATATACATAATGCAAGCAGAAGGCTATATATATAAATCAAAGTTGAAAGGGATGATAGTGAAGTGGGGGGAGCATTCAAGAAGTAAGTTGAGAGTACAATTTTGGATGCAGATCCTTAAGGAGAATAACAGCAATCATGCAGAATATTACATTCATAAATTTGTAGAATGTATTCTAAGAACTAACTCAACATGGGAATGGAGAAAAAAGATTTTGCCAATACAGATGATTTCAAGTAGGGGTACAGAAAATAAGTGAGAGGGGGCTGGAATTTACTGGAGAAAACTGGCAAAGGAACCAAGATTTGGGGGTAAATAACTAGTGAGTGGAAAGGTAATACAGTGGGATGAGGCCAAGCAGAAGTTTGGAGTGCAGGTTAGAGATTGCCTTCCCTGTGAGGGACTGACATCAGAGTACAGGTGTACACTGCTTAGCATCCTTCTACACAACATCTGACCTCATTTACATCCGCACTGTACTAAGCAGACATAAATGCGGTCAGACATTGTGTAGAAGGACGTTAAGCGAAGCACAATGTAAAGAATATGGTGTTCACTTAATGTCCACTCCACTTAACGTTCTATGGGATAAAACCTATCCCGGATGTTAAGTGACACATACCTGTATAGGCAATGAGAAATGGATAGGGGACTCCTAAATGAAATATAAGCTTTATAAGCTGTGTTGGAGTTTTTAGTAGATTCTAAAACAGAAGCTGCTGTTAAAAAGGGATAATTAGTAGGGTATGTAAAATATTGCATGATGACAATAAGAATCAGCCAGAGGATGTTAGAAAAGATTGGGAAGAGAGACTGGAAAAGCAATTTACAAGGATACAATGGAAGGACATATGTATGGTTTCCAAGAATGCAATAAAGTCCAGAAGGTTTAGGATTTTTTTCTTGGAAGTATTTGCATAGTTATTTTATACCCAAGCAGATTTCACAGAACTTTTCCTCAGATGGATAGCAAATGTTGGACATGTGATAGGAAAGAGAGATAACTGGGGTCATTTTTTTTGGGAGGAATGTAATGGGTTGGTAGATTTTAAAACTACCTTACAGTGTACTCTGTCAGAGGTTTACCATCAAAATGTCATAAACCAGTTACATGACCTTGGAAGGTCAAAAGGCACTCTTCCGAGGTGTCATAACATCGATTTTTAAATGTTTGAATCCACAAGAGTGAATGCTAGTGTGCATTCACTCTTGTGGATTCATCATTTTGAATGGAGATCACACTATAGTGGGAATCTGGAAATGTACCCTTTCCTTCACTGTAGTGCGATCTCGGAGTTTGTATATGGGGGGGTGCAAGGGGGGCTTGCCCCCCTGCAAAACGTTCATAGCACATAACTGGAAGTGTAGTAATTCCGGTAAAATTAACATTCCTGAGTTGTTGGCTTTCCTTAATTCCCACTTCCGGTTATGTGGCCATTCAGCAACTGGATTTTATGACATTTTGTGTCACGTAAGTGAACACTCACACAAGTGAGTTGCAAAATTTTGATAGTAAACCCTGTCCAAAATACTGGGGGAGGAGATGGTTATAATTAAATATTCTTTTGAACCAGGACACAGGACCTGAATAGCTTAGACATAAGGCCATGTTAGGTTCAGTGTTGTTTGCCAAAAAATCAATTAGTATGAAATAGAAATCAAAATTTAAGCCAACTGCAATTGAAATATAGAATATCATTAAAGAAATAAACAACTGGAAGTTAAATCTCTAGAAAGGGGAAGGAGCAAATTACATAAAACTAAATGGAATCTGTGAGAATAATACAAATCCGAATAACATTCAGGAGAAGGAGTGAGATTTAAGACAAGATAGAAACTGAGCAATTTATGTAATGTTGGGTTGAATAACAGTTGTTATAATAACAAAACATATATGCAATGTATAGTGCATGAAAAATGTTATGTTTTATTTATTTTTATTTATTTATTTAACATTTGTTAACTGGGTTAGTCCATTTGAGTCAAAGCCCCATTTTCAGTGGAGACCCAAGGAGAAAACCTCCAAAGAGTTCACAATCTTGTAAAAATTTGTAAGCACAACAAAAATGAACAGTTATACACAAGACATACCAGAGAGTCATTAGAGTTAGCATCATTACATGTTGTAGATGATAAAAAAATAAAAGTAAAAGTAGGATACATAATTGGTATCAAATATGAGGTTCACAAAGTATTTGAACAGAAAGAAACATGGTGCTGATACAAATTATAAAGATTTTAAGTCCTGGACTATAGAATTACAGGGGATGGGAGGTTGGCATAATGGTTAAGGTGTTTACCTTATAAAAACAAGGTGCAGGGTTTGATTCTCAAAGGGGAGTAAATAACTAGGCTTAAAATGGCCCACAAAGGCAGTTAGTCTAGTACTAACCTATGAACAAGATGAAGAGAATAAAAGATGAGATAATGATGACATTTTTTTCTGTTAATGTATGTGTGCCTATGTCTTAAGTAATAATTTAATAAAGATGTTAAAAAAACATTTAGGTAAGAAGTGACTCTAAAGTAAAATGAATGTGTGACAAATTAGCCTATTCAGAAAATAATTTACACAGTAGGCATTTAACCTAAATAGTACCAATGCTGAGGAGGGAAACATGAAAAAATGTGCATTAAAGAACAGTACTGAAACAAGAGAGTATATAAAGCACAACAATTTTAATAGTTGTGAGTACATTAATGGATAGTTTAACACATCTAGTACATGCAGAATTCCAGGCACTGCTCCCAACAAATGAATGCACCGTAACAAGCTAGAAACTGAACCTAGTAATTTATTGATTTAGACACAAGGATTTGTTTGTGTCTTTCGGCTTTTCCCGGTTAGGGGTCACCACAGCGGAACTCCGGTCCGCTAATGATTGGCAGTTGATTTTTTACGTACCGGCTTGCCAGGCCTGACACACAACCTTCAACGAAGGTACGCCCATTCATGCATGTCTCCATGCAGAAGACGCTCTAGCTGAGAATCGAACCGGACAGCGTCTTACTGTGAGGCGACAACGCTACCGCAGCACCACCACCATGGGTCTAGATACAAAATCAAGACTTCTGCAGATGACATAATGGTATCAGTAAGGTAAATAACTAACAGTTAGACAACTTACAAGAAGAAGATCCACTTATAATAAATACATAATACATAATAAGTCGTATCGAAACTGTACCCACAAAAAGACTAAAAAGGGAGAAAGCCTAGAAGGCTTTGCTACCTGAATAGACAAATGTTTATACAAATATTTTCTATCAGGTTTGACTGCAAAAAAAAAAAAAAGATTGTTAAAAGTAATTGTTGCTTCTTCATAATCAGCTTACTGGTATTTACATCTGTACCAGAAAAAAATCACTTTGGCTGAAAAGAGCATCTAAAAAGGTCTCCAGGATACCCAGCAGGGTTATGTTTAATGAGGAAATGGTAAAAATTAAACAATTGTGTTCTTGTTTATTTATATTCTATATGAATTCCTGCAAAGAACTTCAGCTGACAGTTTTGCTGAGTAAAGTCTTAATTTATTCTTGGTGGTTTTAAGGAATATTAATATATCCCCAAAGTTTAATGACGTGATATAAACTAAGGCAATTCAAAGACGGACATTGTGTGAAGTGCTCTGTGTACCCTTTCTATTATGAAGGATTATTTTCCTTTGGTTGCTCATTGATTAGAAGAAAATGTCTCATAATATCTAGTTAGTTGGTAAAGTTATATTTTTCAGGTAAGTACCTGAGAAGACTATTATTATCCTATGTCTTGCTACTATCTTCTTGCACCTGTCAATCACTTTTTCTTTCACAGATGTAATTTCTTTGCAATATAAATGCTGCATGCGGCATTAGAAATACTCCCCGGGATTCATAAAGCTCAGGGCAAGGACGGCGTTAGCCTTGTGCCGACCGTGCAGCATACAGATGGTGCAGCAGCACCATATGCATATTAATGAAGGCGCGCTGCTGCAACGTACACATGCATAGGAAACGTGTGCGAGTGCAGGGGGCGTATCTAAGCGCTGCACGGAGTCGTGAACATGTCGGCTGCAGACGCGCAACCTAAAATGCTGACTAGTACAGCCTGCCTCTAATAGTAATCACTCCTGTCAGTGTCCGTGGATACTGAAATGTATGCAAAGCATACAAGACAGTTTTGCGAACACCAAAATAAAAAGTAAACACAAAGGCACGTAGCTGAATATTGAGCCCTCGAACAAATGACATTTAAAACCCAGTGCCCGTATTCCATTGTAGTGTTGATTGTTATACACAGCGTGTTTGCGTGCCGCTGCCCTTTGCTAAGCCTAGCCCAATGGTTAGGGTTACCACCTGTCCCACTTTGTGAGGGACAGTCCCTCTCTGGGCAGTTGTTTCCTTACAAAAAATATTAAAAATGGCAAGTGTCCTGCGATTCTAGGACATAATTATGTCCCATATTTTATGTAATAGTTCCATAAAATAGTTATTTTTGTATCTAAAATACCTAAATGTTACAAGAAACAGAATAAGCAACTAAACTGCTAAAAGAATAAGCTTTCACTTAGGCATAAAAGTAAAGTACTATCCTTTGTACTGACCATGGGTATGTGTCGGCCTGTAAAATCTAATGTGTGTGTCCCGAAAATGTCCCACTTCGGCCATTTGAAAAGGTGGCAACCCTACCAATGGTCAGAGCATTTGCTCAATATCTGCCCATTTGCAGTCCATGTCGTCCCTGTCTGGACGGCCCAAAGATGAATAGGTATTACCCGGGTCTACCTACCATGTCATGAAAGATAAGTATTGGCGTGTACCTATGTGCGTGAAGTACAGCATGTGGAAGATCAAATATGCCAGGGTTGTCCTCACAACCATATTGGTACCAGAGATATGTAGAGTATGCAATGTGTTCTGTTGTCTGTGCCATGGGCCATCAACCAGAGAAGGGATGGATGGTGTGTGTGGAATATGGGGGGGGGGGGTTGGCGGATAATATAATAATTTGCCAAGGGGGGACTGGGTCGGATGTATAATAGGTAAACTGGAGGTGTACGAGGGAGCAGTGGGTGAATCAGAAAGGAAACCAAAGAACATACATTCACATCCACAATACACCCTGACAGGCCATACTGCAGAACACAATCCCACAAACATATGAACATTAAAATGTGTGATACACATGTACAGAAACGTTACCGGCTCACATCCACATAATGGTCTGGCCTGAACTGAGCCATCCAACCCCAACACACCTGGATACATAATTGAATACCCATCATCCCCTCCACAGCACACCACCCCCCCTTGCTGAACATCCACCAAAACCACCCATACTCGGGCTGCTAGCTTGGCGCAGCCATATCTGCACATAGTGCCCCCTACCCACATCTACTAGGCAGTCGCACCCTAGGCAGTCTCAGGCTTGCCAACTAAGTATCCCATGCATGCATAACCCTACTACATTTTCAAATAGCCAGATGAATGGGGTCCGTCGTTCACACTTTTTGGACATCCCTCATGGGATAAGTGTCTGTTCTCAAGATTAGACTTTGTGGCATAACACGATGTCCACCCCTGTTGACATCTGGGCAGTGGGCACAAGTCAGATTAGCAGTACCTGACCACAACACTGCTCAGCCTCCACCCAGTCCTGCAGAACCTATGACCCGAGATTAAACACCTGATTATGATGCATGTCTCCCCACATGCATTATCGGGAATATATACCTTTCACATGTTCCCATGAAGCTTCCCCATAGCCATCTTCCAAATAGTACATGTCCACAAATTGTATACCCCATCCAGGTTCCTCGTCGTTATGATGCACACAACCCCTGTATACAAACGGTACAGGTACTTCCCGTATGCGGTTGTTCATATACATGGCCATGTATAACTCCAGATATGTAGTCATATATCTATAAATGTACATACTTATATTCACATAGGTACACATCACAGATACATGCATATAAGTAGTTGTCAAGTATGTGTCCTATTCATAAATATGTATACTTGCAAATGTATACGTATGCCTCTCAGAAACATATGAACAGTAACATGTACTATACATATGTACACCAACCGACTGTCACATATGTTGCCAGTACTGTGGAATGCCTGTAGTATAGTCATATATCCTAATTACCATCCATACAGAATGTATCATGGATGGTTTAGTGGTAAAACCAGTGACTATGGTGTTCCTGTTCCTGGGTCCAAGCCATGCAAGTGCTGCTAATTTTATATGATGCCCACAATAATAGCAGTCGGAAATAGGGTGATTATGGTGCCTTAAAGCAGACGTAAGTGGGTATGCGCGACGGTAACTGGCGGTCATTCAAAAGTATGGGAAATGTAAACAAGCATGTAGGTATATATATATATATCCATGAAGAATGAACATGGACACAATAAAGCAGTCATAACGAATGTGAAGGGAAACAGCAGCGGATCCCCCATAGTATTTAGTGCTGTCATATCAAGCTGCCCAGAGGTGAGCAAACCTCCTGCATCCCCAACCACAGGTAGGATGCTAACAGTGGAACTAACTGTGTGCACGTGCTAAGTCTGACTTTCAAACAGGTACAGGGCAGTCCCAGTCACCATTCAGATGAGCCGAAACAGAAGACTAATTGAAGAACCTGACCATTATATGAATGTATGTCCCAGGACTATAAGCTTGGGACGTCTGAATATACTTGGAGTGAGCCAACATACGGGGCGTGTCCAGAGTAGTAAGGAGTGGAGCATGTGTAGTGGTGTGGTTTATTTCTGACCAGAGAATGGATGACTGCTGTGTTAGTGTTGTTTTGCTGTGCTTGTTCTGGTAACTATGAACCAAGGGTATGCATGCAAATGAAGCAGAACAGCAATAGTGTAGTGGTTAGAGCATCCGCCTATCAAGCAGACGTTGCCGGTTCAACTGCAGCACACACCATTTATGACTTGTAATCCGTGTACGAGCATATCTTGCTAATTTTATGCTGTATAACAATATAATTCCATTGAAATGTGAACTGGGGTGACGTATTACAGTAAGAATGCAGAAGGTGTTTGCGTGATGGGAAATGGCGGTTAAACGGAAAACAGCTGCTGTAAAGTGTTGTACTCACCCTTTGTCCAACGGCCCTTGTTCTGCCCAGCAACACAATAAACCGCCTCAGCCAGGCTCGACGCCAGGACCCTACACATCATAATCAATGTGATTTACCACTAAGCCACGGCAGTTATACCTAACTCTGATGTTATCACAAACATAGCAGACAGCACAGTCATTCAATAGCATGATCAAAGTAATTAATCATGTAGATGTATATGCATGCATACATACACACACACATATATATATACATATATATATTTATATATATATATATATATATATATATATATATATATATATATATATATATATATATATATCTACAGAACGAACATGGGCACAAGAAAGCATTCATAATGAATGCAAAGGAAAACAGCAGCAGAACACCCGTATTATCTAGAGCTTAACATATCAAGCTGGCCAGAGGTGAGCAAACCCCCTGCGTCTCTAACCACAGGTAGGATGCTAACAGTGGAACTAAGTCTGTCCACATGGTAAGTCTGACTTTCAGACAGGTACAGGGCAGTCCCGATCCCCAGTCAGACAAGCCTAAAGCCAGATGACCATATGAACACCCTGACCATTATATGAACGTATGTGCCAGGACTATAGGCTTGTGAAGCAGAATATACTTGGAGTGAGTCAACATGCGGGATGGGTCCAGAGCAGTAGGAAATGGCATATGACACCAGGTGGTGTCTTGATGTGTATGTGCGTGCAGTCTATTGCACCCAGTACCTCTGGGACGTCTGCCACATGGTGGAAGAGACGCATATTGCTGGCCAACTCCTCCTGTGTTTAGGGGAAGTGTATGTGCTCATTGGCATGTGGTAACATGGCATAAAGGAACTGGTGGAGTACCCTGGATGCTGATGCCTGTGAGATCCCCATGATATCCCCAGTTGGCCTTTGAAAGGTACCTGTGGCTAGTATTCTCAAGCTTACACATACCTTCGTGTCCACTGGGATGGGTTCCCCTCTGTTACTTCTGGCTCTGAGGCATGGCCGGCACAGCTCAACAAGTTGCTGTATGGTGTCCCTGTCCACCCTGTAATGCTCTACTATCTCCAGATCATGTAGCCTCTGGCAGGTTACCCTGGGTCTGAACACTCTTCTCCTCCTCCGGTGCCTGAGGTGGTTGTTAGCATCATCCTCCACACCACCGTCAGTCTCCAACACATGCTGGTGAATCAAAGCTATGGCAGCCCCTAACATGTACATATTAAAAGTTCCCTGTCTGTATACATCAATGGTGCAGAGTGTCTGGGAATACACAAGTATGTGTGAGGTGCTTTCACATTTTATACTATTGTGCAATGGATGCTGCTGGTGTAATTGGGTGTGTATGTGCAATCCCAGCTGCAGGGTATCTTAATTATGGGTTTTACAGCAGGTACTGCTATTGTGGGGCCTTTGATGTTGACTTACGCTTGGCTGCCATGATTCATCTATTGCCCTTTACTTCACTTTTCCACCCGATTCCCCTCCTATTGTCAGGCATGCATCCAGCTGCCGGCTTTCTTGTTTTGTACTTTCCCAACCCAGGATTGTGCAGTGAAATGTGCTATGTAGCTGATCTACTGCAAGTTTGCTTTGTTCTGCTGTGACAGTTCTCTTTTCTTTGCAGTACTGCACCTCCCCTTTCCTGTTCTGCAGGTAGCTGCTAGCAGCTTGTTAGCTGTTGTCAATGGCCCTCTGTGGGTTCCTAGGTTTTAATTACTCATTTGTACTCCAATTACCATGCTGCAGCATTTCCTTATTGTCTTCCCATATCCTTCCTGTCTCACCTGTGGTGTGCACCGCACACAGCCATTTACCAGGTTTCGAGCACGTTTTCATCCACGTTCACATGCACTTTCAGTTACCTTGTGTGCTCTCAGCTAAGCAAAGCTATGGCTACTTCCACACCCCTATCCTGTGGCTTTGCTTAGCAAAAGGCAAACCGGATTAGCAGTGCTCCAATGTGCTTACAGCTAAGGTGGCGCACCCCTCTCTTGATGTCATCTTTATCTCCAGGCCACACCTCGGTGTTGTACCGCTATGCTATGAGGTACATCCTTACACCGGCGGAGATTTTGCGATTCAGTATTACTTGTCTCATTTGCATGGCATTGACTACTAATTCCTAGTTACCGCACAGGACACTGTCACAGACCCTTAGCAACCCTTGCACCATGGTTGTGGTGTAGCATGCGTGCCATTGACTATTATGGGGAATTCATGAAATGTGTTACATTGCAGTTTTATTACATATAAATATATTTTCATTGTGATTCCGTTTGCGCAGCGATGCACTGCGATTTTACTTTGTGTTAGTGTGGCCATGACATTAAATGTTCTTTTTTATGTGTTGTGCATGTATTTTTATGCCAATGGCTATATATTTAGCCATTGGCATATATTAACAGTATAATACATGAGTTTGGTCTGCTGTCATGGCTCCAATTTTATGTTTGAAAAAATGTAAACCATTTTTTTCGGTTTACATTTCTGCATGCTTACGCTACGCCTGCACCACTTCATGAATCACTATATACCTTCATTTGCATGCTACACTGCTGTGCATGGGGTAATTAGCATACATGCGCCAGGAGCTGCACAGCTGTGGTGTATGCTGGTAGTGCACGTGGAAACAGCTCGTACTTGAATCGCTCTGCGGCCATATTTGGTGTTAGATCGCTAACGCTATGCCTGCACCTGGTGCAAGCTTCATGAATCCCGGGGACTATCTTCACAGGTTGAAATGTGTTTCTCAGATTCCACAATCCTAGAAACAAATTCAGTCAAAGTACTTAATGCTAGAACTGTGCAGACATTTTCTCCACAGCTAACTATAATGACTGCAACACGTCTTCAGTTCAGTGAGAGAAAGACTAACACCAGATATACATTTTGAAAAAGGTCATATTTTTCTCTCTTCCTTTTCTGAAGGTTTCTGAATTTTTATGTTGAATTTCTTTCTCTGGTGTTAAAACCGGAGAAAGTTTTGTCATTAGAACATGTAATTCCATCATCTCTCCAGTTTTGTTAACCATGTTGATAAAAAAGACTGAATGCTTGCTGAAACACGAAGAATACTGAAATAAATACAATAGCTGTAAATCTTCAAGAAAAAGAAAGAAAGCTGAAAAGAAAATGTAACAGCAGACTGTAGTGAAGTATAGTCACAAATGACTTCAAGGAAAGTACTAAAATATTGTAAAAATAAGCAACAAAATTAAGAAGAGATTTTCAGCAAGTAAAACCATAATCATGCAGCTCCTCTTCTATCTTGAAATCCTTCATGAAATCTGTCTTATGAGAAACATGTTCATGTCTATGCTGTAGCTATTAGCACTGTCAGTCAATGAGCAGTACTTCCCAATTCTGGGTACTATTTGTCATGTTAAATGTGATGGTATTATAGTTAAGTATTTAATACTGAGGAAAGAAACTGAAAGAAAACATAGCTAAAAGAAGTTTGCTATTTGCTTTAAGTAATTTTGGTTAATGAAGTCCAGAAATATTTGAGTCTCTTAGTTGAGGTATTTTACTTGATATGCCGGCATAGCTAGGGTGTGATTGATCAAGTCTAAACTGGTTCAGAAAAAAGGCACAATATAGTGGGACAACTGTTTGCCTAAGTATTCCTTGGGGCTCTATATTTAGACTATTGTTACTCTCCCTTTTGGTCCATCTAATCTGAGTCAGCTGTAATGATCTTATGCTAGTCAAGTATGCTGAGAGCTCTGACCTCCAATGTGATGATTTGTGGAAGCCAGGTTGCAGAAGATTTTTACACATTTTGGCAAATAGCTAGTGTTTCCAAAACAAAGTATATGCTCTTATGTAGCAGGAAGCATTGGTCAACACACTTCTTTTCAGTTGCAGTTTCATCTTAGATAGGGAGCCCTGTTGAGATGGTAAATTTAATAAAGCACCTAAGGGTCTACATTCACATAACTCTGTATTTGGAACTATACATGATGACTGTCATTGCATAAAGCTAACCAAATCCTTGGTTGTCCCTTCTAGTTGAGACATTAATGAGATTTGTACCAAAGTAATAGGTACTCCTTTACTGGATAGGCTCTTTAAATTAGTTCATCATCTATTCAAGCTTTTAAAATGCTTTCACAAGCAAACATAGGATCTTTCTGGTTAAAATGCTATGTGGGGCGGCTCGTGCTATTGGACTGCAGGACTGCAGGACTGCAGCGCCCCCCCCCCCCAGCTGTAAAGAAAAGAAAAAAATGAAATAAATAAAAAGAAAAAAGAAAAAAATGAAATAAAAAAACAAAAAAAAAACAAAAGTGAGTTCCAGGACTCCCACACATGAGTACAGAAATCCAGACTGCTGGTGAGCCAGTCCAGATTAGGAAGACAGCATCAGACTGCAGAGATCCCAGAAGTCTATGCAGTTACAACTGCAGATATCCCAGAAGTCTATGCAGTTACAACTGCATAGACTGGAAGAGGATCAGACTGCAACATCTGCAGGCTGAGTAGCTTCCTCTTGCTCATGGGAAGTATTGTACTGGATAGCTTGCTCTCACGGGGCTGGGACTTTGAAATTCAGAATAGACTTGTACTGGATAGCAGCTTGAAAGTGGGACTTTGAAATTTGGAATGGATTACTCTTACAGGGCTGAAGGAATTAACTCAGGTACTGGTGTGTGTGTGTGAAATGCCTCAGTGAAATATACCTGGCAGCTAGAGAATAACTCAGGCTCAAACCCTGTACTTTGGGTGCAGGTAGCAAGAACTTGAATTCCCTACCCACCACCACTTGTAAAAACTATTCAGATTTTTGCCTCATATTTTTGTTCTGTTCTGTTCCTCATAAAATCTGTGGTTTTCTAGATTTTCACTTCACTAAATAATGACAAGCATTTGAATTTCAGACTTCATATTCTTCAGAAAGTACATGGTAACACAAAATATTTGAAATTTTCCCTATTTTTGGGGCTGTATTCCCCATTATTGGCTTTGTCCATTTTTTTTTTGTGCTAAGAGGTTGAGAGCTATGGTCAGAATTCAATTCACTGAATATGTTTGGGGACTGTATTCCCCCATTATTAGCTTTGTCTAGGCATTTTGTGCTAAGAGGTTCAACGCTATGGTGAGAACTGAATTCACTAAATGTTAGGTAGACTGAAACTTTAATGGCTATCTTTTAAGAGACAGCTGATTTGGTGTAGTGGTATGTTACTCTGACTGTAGTGCCCGGGGTCCTGGGTCCAAGACTTGGCAGTAAAACGCATGGTGGTAACACAGCATTTTATTATAGCAACTTTCCAAGATTATACAAGCAATGCTTAAAATGTGTCCCTAGTTTTTGGGCTTTTGTCTCCCCCAATACATTTTGGCTTTTTCCAGATTTCTTGTGCTGCAAAGTTGAGAGATACAGTTGAGTGTTGAGTTAATTTTACAAGGAGCTAAGAGCTTCAGGGGGAAGAGAAGTTTACTGCTGCTTATACTGAGTCGGCTTGCATTGTTAATAGCACAACAGGTAAGTGTTCTTGCTTTTGATGCAGAAGGCTGTGGATTCTACTCCTACAGTATATAGATGCATTGCTGATACTGTACTGTGTTCTACTTTTAAAGGGGATGGATGCTGCATTCCTGAGAATGTCCTCTTTGGCAGAGATACCTAGTAACTATGAACCTGTTATCAGTTTGCCATCCGTTCCCTATTGTAATATTACTAGTTTATCATTTTTAATGTAACATAGGCAATTTATTCCTCAAGGGCAACAGCCACTTTATTTGTAGATGAAACAATGACATATAAAGTTGTTTGCTAGCAGTAACCTCTTCATTAATTACAGATCTCTTTAATGTGGAATTATTTAGATGACTTTTACTTCTGCAGAGATTGTGCATATTTATTGATACTGGTGGATTGTAGAAGTTTGAGTAGACTTTTATGATGGAAATGTTCTGAATTGGGCAGTTTTGTCATCATTGGTGCATGCATTTTGTTTCATTGTTTACTGGAAAAATGTTCAAAACAATAAATTTAAAACACCCTCTAACAACTGTACTGTATTATACAAGGAATATAATTTAATACAATCAGGAAGGTGTATCAAAGAACACATGTATATCTCCTGTGCAAGGGGCCTATGATTTGAAAATAGCCCAAAGTTAATCTTTATCTGCCACTGGCCAGATGTATTTTCTTTGAATGTGGGTTTCAATGCTGTTTCAATGAATGTGAGTTTCAAAGGCAGAGCGGTTTTAATGCTAAGTCTATTTTCATTGTGAGACTGCATTGCTTTGTTTACCAGATGTCTATTAGTATTTGTGCTGTAAAAGGTAAAATAAAACTTTTAAATGAAATCCAAATCATCATAGAAGCAAAGCAGTATGCACAGTACAGTGCTTATGGTAAATTGGATGAAATAGCCAAGTAATCGGACTTTGGAATGGCTGCAGGGGGGAGGCCCCATTCAACCATGAATCTGTGAGGGGGAAGGGCAGCAAACTCAAAGACAGCCCCAGCTGAACTATACCTTTCAACTGTCTAGATTTTTGCAGAATGAATAGATTTTTGCTTCTTATTTTTGGTTTATTCCTCATTAAATTTGTGGTTTTCTGGCAAATCATTTAGGAATGAAGTCACTAAATAATAACAGACATTGAGTTTCAAACTTCATACCCTTCAGAAAGTGCATGCTAAAGCAAGACCTGTTATTCTGTCAACTGTCTAAGTTTATACAAGAGCAGTTTTTAGTACTGCTTGTGTGTTCCCCCAATATATTTGGCCTTGTCCAGATTTCCTGTGTTAAGAAGTTGAGAGGTAAGCGCAGATAAATCACATTATAGAATTAGGTATATCCAAACCTCTCAATTGTCCCTGATTTTGGCTCAAAATGTTGCTCTCCCCCAATAATCCCTCCGCAAAATGGCAAATTTGGAAGAAAACGTGGAGGGTTTACAATTAATAAATAATTGTAATGATCAGAGTTATACATTATGATTCTCTTATTTTGTCCCTTCTTTAACAGGTTCCCAGCTGGCTGTATTGTGTAGCTATTTTATATTTTTTGCATCACATTTTTGGTCCATTTTTCATAAAATTGTGGTTTTCTGTCAAATTAGTGATAAATCATTAAAGATTGAAGTTAGAAAATAATGACAGACATTTGAGTTTCAGATTTCATACCCTTCAGAAAATTCATACTAATGCAAGATCTATTATCTTTCTACATTTATAAGAACACTATTTAAAAAATTTCCTTATTTTTGGGCCTTTGTCCCACTTCTGTTTATGGCTTTGTCCAGATTTTTTGCTCTGAGTTTGAGAGGTATGACAAATGTGTCAGGGCCATCACTGTCAGCCAGAGACATTTCAAATTATGACATAAATGTTACACCCCACACCCCCCATGTAGTGACTCTGGATGTGTTCAAGCAAGGCAAGGAGCAGTTATGCAGTGTATGTGTGCAGAGTATTACTCCATCCAAGGTAGACACAAGTACTACAGTGACTTTTCATCTTTCTTTGATTTTGCAGAATGTTTTGGTTTTCTGTCATATTTTTATACTGTTGATTTATGATTTTTCTTATTCAGAAAATGCATGTTGTTGCAGTGCCTGTTGCTCTGTGTTTAAGTAGCAATGCTTTAATGACCATCAGGTAAGCTTGTCTGAGATTGTAAGATGTAAGCAAGCTTTAATAAGCATACTGTTAAAGAATTACCAACATTGAAAGCCTTTTTATTGTTGCCATATAGAAAATATTTACATAACTAGATAGCGTATAAGCCTTAGGTATTGAAATCCATATGACAGTATTTGTAATAAAGGACAGGATTACAGTATTTTCAGAAGCTATTACATTTGTTGGAGACTTGCAGTCATCTTTGCAGGCTTTACTAAACTAAACAGAATGCCAATCTATCATATGTGGTCCATAACCTGTGCAGTAATCCTTTAAGCAATTTATCTTGAGCTTGTTTCTTGTTTGCTGCTAATTTTTTACTTTGATCATCTTTTCCCCATGAAACAAGTAGATAGTTGTTGTCAGGCAGCAGCTCTTTTTTGGATAAGAATCATTTTTACAAGTGAGAGTATTACAGAGATTGCTACTTTCAGCATGTTACTTGGTACTTTTATAAAGCTGAATATAAATTATAATTAGAACTGCAGTGCAAGGAGAAGTGGTTTGAGTTGAATGCTTCTTGTTTTTTATACTTGATTTTGACTGGCATTCCAGTAATTTATTTAAAAAGTAATTTATTGTTTCATGCCTCACAACCTTTTTGTTTCCATCTAGATATTAAGTAAGCTGTCATTTAGCCAATGCATTGAAATATTTTTTTCTTCTACACTTCATTTTGTGAAGGTTTGGTACCCAGGGCAGCATACTTAATTATAGCCTCAGTTTTGCATTTTTTTGCATAGCTCCACCCCTTTCTAGCTGACCACACTCCTTCCTGTTGGCCCCACCCATTTAATTGTCTCCTGCAGCCCCCTTTGATTTGACGTCACCAGCTGCCACTGTTTCCCATAGCATTTATCAAAAGACAGGCCCATATCCAAAGATCTTGCCACTTTTAACAGCAAACATGGGTATCTCTGGTTAAAGCACCCACACCTAAATCTGGCACATAGGGATAACAAAGAAATATACTGATTATAAACTAAATTATATTTTATAGTAATATAAACATTTTAAATATTAGTCAGGTGCTTGTATTCTGCTGGCAGTAAATCCAATGCTAATATGCACTATTTAAATAAAAATCACATAAAAATGTGTATATTGAAAAAAAGTTCAATGATACAATGGGTATTCACAAATAACTGAACGCAAATGGAGTAGCTCACCTACAAGATGAAATTACATGCCATTGCAGACCCACAGGTAGAAGTTAAATGGGATGGAGTCATATCTCTCAAATGTCCAGAATTTTACAGAATGTCCAGATTTTTGTCTCATATTTTTGGTCTGGTCCTCACAAAATACATGCTTTTCTAGCAAGTTATTGAGGATTGAAGTCATTAAATAATAGCAGACAATTGAGTGTCAGAATTCATATCCTTCAGAAAATACATGCTAATGAAAAACAAGTAATTCTAACAACTTTCTAAGAGTGATATTTAAAATCTGTTTCTGATTTTGGACCTCTCTCCAGACATTGCTTTGTCCAGAATTCTTGAGCAAAAAAGTATGGGTGGGATAGTAAATGTTTTCCAAAAAGTGGATTATGTACAGTGCTGGGAAGATCTCACCATGCAAGAAAGAAGGATTTCAACACTGATTATGCTAGCTTCTGGACTGTTAGCAAAGCCAGTGAAGAAGTCAGATGGATAGATAAGATGGTTTAAGGACTGAATTAGGCAAATACCAGTCAAGATAATATAGTTAGAATACAGCTAGTAGCATTCTGATCCAAATTTTGAGGCAACAAATGAAGCAGCTGGGCAGTTACCCATCAAAATACCATAGTTAGAATGCAGCCAGCAGCATCAAGAACACATCTTGAAGCAATAAATTTGTGGGCAGACAGAAAGTTCTATTTTCAAGCCTCTGATGACTACTTTTAATAAAGAAATGCACAATATGTGGAATAACTGGTCCAAGGGGTAAATCGTCTTAAACCTGAAGATAATTTTTGACACCAGTAGACTCCAATGGAGTGAACCTGATTTGATGGAAGGTTAATATTATGTTCATAGGTTCATAGTTGTTTACTAGGCTAGCAACCACAAGGACTTTTTTAAGCCTAGCCATGCATCCCAAATCTCTGACAAGTTCTGATACCCTTGATGAGTATAAGCAGGGGTTTGGGAGATGAAACATTTACAAGCAGGGGCCTGGGAGATGAACCATTTACAGGTTGCCTGTGTCCATTAGAGACATAGGTGCCAAACCAAGGATGAATTTCCTGTTCTCCATCCAATTTTCCAAGCTGCACATGAATTGGGTTAGGGAGGAACTCTGCTTCACATGGATGGGGAGCCCGTTCCATAGACGGGGTAGTCTCTGGGATACATACCTGTCTCTCCAACAGGTCCTATTTATATTACAGGCAAGGTTTAAGTCTTTAGAATGGGTAATTCTGGTGCTGCTTGTTTTGTGGGTATGTAGGATGTCCATCAGAATGGGGTCTGACAATGCCCTGTATGCCAGGCATAGATCTTCCCTCAAAGGCCTGCAGGAGACAGACTACAGGGATAGGGCCTTGAGGCAGTCTGCATAGGACATTTTCCTTATGCCCTGTATTCTTTTAGTGAGTGTCACGCACCAGGTCAAGAAGAAACAGGCGAACATTGTGGGCTCTTGTTCAAGCAGCTTTATTATATACAAACACATTGCAAATGAAGCTAAGTAACTTTAACTTATAAACAAACTAGCTAGATGTACATTGATGTTAACACTCTGGCTGCACCTTCAAAATGGCACTGAAGATAACACTAGCTTGGACTTTACACACACACACACACACACACACACACACACACACAGACTTAGAAAAGCTTCTTAAAGGTACAGCACACCTTTTATTCTACATCCTCCCATTGAGAAATGAGTCAGTCATTGTGACTGGAATTAATAAATATGCAGTTTACACAGGAATAATTTTCATCATGCAATCATACAAAGCTAGGTACATATATACAATGTTGTCCAAGTTGCTGTGTATTTCACACTGGGCTTTGAGATGCGACCATATCATGTGACATAAAATTTGGGATCTGGTTTAGCAACTGGAATTGTCGCTGCCAACATTTCAGTCTTAGGAACCTTGGGATCATCTGCCTGAACAGTATCAGGAATCAAGACACATTCTGGAACAGGAATATCATCTGTATTGCTCTGAGAGTTAGACTCTTAGGAACAATGTTGTAATGTTGGTTCTGCTACAGGAAGATGTCTGCGATTTCTCCCGTACTGCTCATTTTATCATAGCTGGATTTTTGAAAAGAATGCTTCTTGAATAACTGGGCTCTAATGACTTTGTTGTTGTAGCTATAGGCCTCAATAAATTAGAACTGATAGGCAGTGTTGTTCTGGTTTGCCTGGATAGAAGTCTTTGAGCAGGTGAGCTAAGTATATAATCACAGGGTATGTTTCTGAGATTGAGGAAAGTCAAAAAAAATCAGTATTAGCATTTTTTGACATCTCAAGTAATTGCTTTGCACTCTATACTGCATGTTCAGCAAGTCCATTCGATTGTGGATACTCTGGGCTACTAGTAACAAGTACAAAGTTCCATTCTCTTGCAAATTTCTGAAACAATTGACTGGTAAATTGGGTACCATTGTCAGAAAGTAATTTCTGTCGACTGCCATGGACTGAGAAATGACATTTCAACTTAGTAATGACTGTATTAGAAGTTAGATTAGATAGTAGATCGATGTCAAACCAATTTGAATAAGACTCCACCAGTACTAAGTAATGCTGATTGTTCCACTCAAATATGTCAGTAGCTATTATTGACCAAGATAGCTCAGGGATTTGACTTAGCTGAAGTGGTTCTTTTTGCAAATGCGGTTTAATATTATTACATACTGAACAGGAAGAAAGTACTCTATCAATGTCTTTCGCTAGAGAAGTCCAAAACACAAGTCCTCTTGTCCTTCTCTTAGTAGATTTGGAACCTGTGTGACCACGGTGCAAAATCTGGATATACTCTTGTTGTAAGGAAGCAGGAACAACAATTTTAGAACCTTTGAAAATAATGCCATCTTCCATCAACAACTCATCTCTGTAAGGAAAGTAAGGTTGCACATTGGGTGGTACACTAGATTGCTTTGACAGCCATTCAACACTGATGTAGTGATTGAGCTTTTGCAAAACTGGATCAGTTATTGTATAATCTCATAGCTTATCAAGTCTTGTGGTAGAAACATTATGCACTTCCATGACATCAAAGTCAAAATTCTCTTTGTCAAGCTGTTCTGTTGTATTTCTGGGTGATCTAGATAAGGTATCAGCCAGATAAAGAAGTTTACCTTTTATATAGACCATTTTGAATTTGTACTTTTGCAATTTAAGCATCATTCTTTGTAATCTCACTGGAGCTGAATTCAGAGGCTTCTTTAAAATAGTAACCAAATGTTGATGATCACTTTCAATCTGGATGTCTCGACCATAGATATAATTATGAAACTTGGAACATGCAAACACTATTGCCAAAATTTCCTTCTCAATTTCAGCATATTGCATCACAGTCTGGGTAAGTGTTCTATATGCAAAGGCTACTGGCCTGTCTTCTTGAAGAATAACTGCACCTAAACCAAATTTTGAAGTATCGCAGGAAAGAGGTACTGGTTTGTTGGCATCATAGTACCTTAATATTGGTGGGGTAGCAATTTTCTGTTTAAGAACTTCAAATGATTTCTAATGCTGTTCTAGCCCTGACCATGTAACATTTTTACATGTGAGCTCTCTCAAAGGTGCTGTCAATTCACTGTAGTCTAGTACAAACTTGCCTAAATAGTTGACCATAGCAAGAAAACGTTGTAGATCTTGCACATTATCTGGTGCTGGCATTTCAAAAATGGCTGCTTGCTTGGATGGGTCAGGTCTCAAGCCAGTACTTGTAAACAAAAGACCTACATATATAACGTCTGGTAATCTGAATTTGCACTTCAGAGGATTGAGCTTTAAGTTCACTTCGCATGCTCTGTCTAGAACGCTCTTAAGATTTCTGTCATGCTCTGCCTCACCATTACCTCCAGCCAATAAATCATCTACTGTTATGTCACAAGGATAATCTGAAAAAATTTGCTCCATTGCATGCTGAAAGACTTCACTTGCAGAATTTATTCCAAATAGCATCCTGAGGAATCCGTACCTTCCAAATGGGATAATGAATGTAGTCAGTAGTGAAGATTTGCAATCAAGCATCACTTGCCAAAAATAAACTGTTTGCATTTAAGACTGAAAAAACATTGGCATTTTGTATCAGGGCTGTGACTTCTTCAACTGTGCACATAGGATAATGCGATCTCTTCAATGCTTTGTTCAAATCTCTTGGGTCACTGCATATTCTGATTTCATCTGAGCCTTTTTTATGAGCTGCTGCCATGGACGACACCCATTCGGTAGGTTCTGTAACTGGACAAATTACACTTATTTGCACCATTTTATCCAAATGAACTTTTTGACTTTATGCTGCATAGCTATGGGGACTCTTCTTGTGGTCTGACCACTGGACTGATTTCTGGGTCTAGTTTCATAGAATATACCACTGGAAGTTTACCCAACTTGTCATTGAAAACATCAGCATACTCTGAAAAAATAGTGTTAGTGAAGCCGGAACTGGGACACGTGCTTATCTGATGAACTTCTTTGGTAAAAGAAAGCAGATTCAGTCTCAAACTGTCTCTGAGATCCAATAATGACTGCACAGGTCTTCAAACTACATAGAGTAGTAGCCTATAACAGTCGGCCACATAACATGAAAGCACTACTGAACCTTCAGTTTGAATTTCTTCACCTCCATAAGCAACAAGTTTCACACAATAAATCACATTTAGTTGTTCAACAGCTCTTTCCCTTGAAAAAGTATCTGCAGACATAACATTACACTTTGAACCAGTGTCTGAGCTTGGTGGATTTTCCATTGATCAGGACAATACAAAACACTTCATTTCTTGCCAATAAATCTACTGCATCAATTTTTTCACCAATCACTGACACACCATCTACATAGAAAGTGGACTGTTGCAGGTTTACTTGATCAACTTGCTTTTATGAGTGACATTTTTTCTAACTGTGTTAGTTCTAATTGATTTACAAAATCTCTGAAAATGGTTCCACTTCTTACATTTCTAGCATTGCTGACCAAATGCCATGCGCTTTTCTCGTCTAGACTCATGGTTGGCACCACAATTGCGGCAGTTAACAATAAAAGTTGATTTGGATTTTGCTGATTCACTTTTATACTGTACTGCATCTGTTCTGCACTGGATAACATTTGTTTTGCACTGAGTATGCTCCTTTAACTGAACTGGTCTTGGAATTTGCTAGAAGACTACGGGTTTTGCCTGGAAGTCCTGCAGGGGGCTGCTACTGCCATGTGCTTAGGCCTGTTTCTGCCCGTCACCTGTTGTATGCTGTCTACATTCACTCTGGAGCTTGTCAAAACCATGCTCTTATCACTAGCAAGCATACTTGTGTGCCTCTCCGTAACTTCATGGATCTACAAATCTCAATGGCTTTGCTCAGCATCAAGTCACTGTCACAATACAAAATCTTTCTCACAGCAGCATTATTAATACCACACACAAGTCTGTCATTTATTAACTCATCTTTTAAATCACCAAACTGACACATTTTAGCTTTGTTTCTTAGGTCAGTAATGTAAGCTGCAAAAGTTTCCCCTTGCTTCTGATCTCTCGTGTAAAACAAATGCCTCTCTAATGTAACATTAGTTTGGGGGTTACACATTTCTCTGAATTTGCGCTTCAAACACTCGGGGTCTTCCCTTGATTCAGCCTGCACAACAATATGAGTTTCTCCTTCACCTTCATACACCACTGGTGCATATACAAATTAACTGTCCCTTTCAATGACCTCTGACCCTGCTAACTTTAGAAAAATGAATGCCCTGGTAAGTGCATCTTTATCAGAATAAGCTGTTTGTATAAATATATCATACTCTTGCTCAAATATTACTGCGGTGGTGGTGCTGTGGTAGCATTGTCGCCTCACAGTATGACGTTGTCCTGTTCGATTCTCAGCTAGACCGTCTTCTGTGTGGAGACATGCGTGAATGGGCATACCTTCGTTGAAGGTTGTGCGTCAGGGCCGGCAACTCGGCACATAAAAATCTACTGCCAATCATTAGCGGACCAGAGTTCTGCTGTGGCAACCCCTAACTGGGAAAAGCCGAAAGAAACAACAACAACAACTCTAGCTCAAATATTCTCCAATTCTCTGCAATATTCTGATCAAATACAAGTGGTTGTGGCTTGCAAAATCTGTCTGCTATATTAGCATATCTTAGTGAAGACTCTTGCAAATTTACACGAGCACACACACTTATACACACACACACACACACACACACACACACACACACGCGCGCGCGCGCGCACTTATGTGCTTGAAATCTATGCCAGTACTTGCAATAGTATGATAAGCCCCTTTATAACTGAATTTTACGAAAATAAATCTCCTGGGCACTGTAATACTTTGAAATCACTTTACTGTAAAAGCCACTTGTCTTGAACGTATGTTACTGTACAAGCCATTTATCTTGAAGCTATTTGACTGTAAAAGTCATTTATCATCATTTTAAGAAACCTTTCAAATAACTGTGTTGTGCAAATAAATTAGGCAATAGAAGACAGGGCTAGAAACATTTTGAAGCAACTGTACTATGTGAATAAACTATTTTGAAGTAATTGCAATTTGTGAATAAAACTGTTTAGACGTAATTACACTTTGAAAATGAACTGGTCAGAAGAAGCTCAGAGTGAGAAACATCTCAAAATAACTGCACTTTGTGAATAACAGTACTCAGCACACTGAAATTTCACAAAATGGCTGCACTTTGCCATATAACTCTGTACAGTGCAAGAAACACTCTGTAATGGCAGCAGTCTGCGAATAGACATAACCATGTACAAGAAACTTTTCGAAATGGCTGTATTTGACTGCACTTCATGAAATAGTTGCACTTTGCACACAACATACTCTTCAGAATAAATGCACAGTAATAAACACACAATGTAAACACTTTTACACACTTTGAGATACTTCGAATAACTCCAATTATGCAATTCAAGGTTTCAATCAATGCAAAGTAGTAATTTATGCCAAAACACAGTAATTTGCCAAAACGCATGCACTCGCCTTGCTTTATTTATGCTCAATGTGCCCTTTTCTGTTATATTCGCTTTGCTCATTTAATCTCTTAATGTGCCCTTTCTGCCCTTTCGTTATATTTGTTTTGCTCATTTAATCTCTGTTCATGCCCATTATACTTTCTTGTGCTCGTTTTAACTTTAGACATGCTTGTTTTACTTTAAACATGCTTGTTTTATTAAATAACCCTGTTTCAAACATTTCATTTGATTAATGAGCTTTTTCATGCTTCTCTTTTCTTAATAAACGTTTTGGTGCTATTCGTTTGCTTAGTAATATTTTTTGTGCCCTTGTAATGCTTCATTTTATCCCTTTTAATAAATACATCTTTTCTGCATATTTTCTTTACCTTTAGCTTGCTTCTGGCCCTTTTTTGCTCTCAGTACACTTAGTTTGACTTAATCATTACCTCTGCACCTCATGGCTCTGAAGAGTAGTCTTCACAATCCTGGTTCTGACACCATTTCACTCACCAGGTCAGGAAGAAATAGGCAAATATTGTGGGTCCTTGTTCAAGCAGCTTTATTATATACAAACACATCATAAACGAAGTTAAGTAACTTTAACTTATAAACAAACTAGCTATCATGCACATACATGTTAACACTCTGGCTGCACCTTCAAAATGGCACTGAAGATAACACGTGCTTGGAATTTATATGCACACACAGACTTAGAAAAGCTTCATAAAGGTACAGCACACCTGTTATTCTACAATGAGGAACCTCTCTAGACATTCCAAGTGTTGGATATGCCTGGTTAGGTACATAGCAAAGGGGGCATTGTACTCAATGATAGGTTTGACGAATGCAAAATACAGTGGAACAATGACTTCCTTGGACTTAGATGCCATACCTTTGTTTATAAGTTGTGCAACATAGAATGATTTCCTCACTGCTGTAGACACATGATGGTCAAAGGCTAGATTACTATCTATGTCTGTCCCTAAGTCCCTGACTACTGGGTCAGGTCTAAGGGGTGTGTTGTCAATATGATAAATACCAGGGTTGGATGACTTCCCAAAGGATACTGTTATGCATTTCTTAGCATTTACTTTTAGTCCATGGCTCTGACACCAGTTGTTTGTCTGTGTCAGCCCCTCCTGGAGAACATTTGTTTTAGAGTAGGATTCAATGACAGCTCCTATTTCCAATCATCTGAAAACTTCATCAGTCAGACACCACTGGCATTGGCCTTGACTTCAGGGAGGTAAATGACAAAAAGGAGCAGTCCAAGGACTGATCCCTGAGGAACTCCACTTGTGACTGGACTCTTTGTAGAGGTGAACACCCCAGTTCTAACTTCCTGGGTCCTGTCTGTGAGCCAGTTAGCTATCCACTGGGTGACATACGAGTTTATATCTAACTTCTTGAGTTTGTCAACAATGCCCTAGTGGGGTATTGTGTCAAATGCCTTGGCCAGGTCAAGTTAGGCAGTGTGAACCATTTTTCCCTCATTCATTGCTTTGGTTACCTTCTCAAAGAAGTCTACCAGGTTGAGTAGGCATGATCTGCCCTTGACAAAACCAAACTGTGTCTAGAGGTTTACTATATCTCTATTGATCATTTCCATGATAATTATTTCCATGGTTTTGCATATAGGTCTAGTGAGACTTATGGGTCTGTAGTTTCCAAGGTCTGTAGATGACTCACCTTTGTGCAGAGGGATGGCTGTTGCTGTTCTCCATTCATGAGCCATGAAGCCTGTTTGGAGGCTACAGTTAAACAGTAATTCCAGAGGCCCTGATAGGTCATGTTTCATGCTATTTTGAAGGTATCCTAGGATATTGTCTGGGCCCACTGATGCAGTGTTCTTGGTCTTAGAGAGACCATTAAAGACCTGTTCCCCAGTGATAGTAGGTGGAGTTATATTTGATGGTATTTCCTGAGGGAAGGTTGAGGGGAGGAGAGAGGGGGAAGTTGGAGCTGAATTTATCAGCCAGGAGGTTTGCTATATTTGCTGGCTCAGTATAGGGGGCTCGATTTACAATGAGCTCTGTACATGATTGTGCATTGCCTTTGAGTTTGTGGACATAGCTAAAGCATGCTTTGTGGTTGTCCTTGGCCTGGGAGGCCAAACATACCTCAAATTTGGCTTTGGTAGACTTTATTTGTCCTCTGAGTTGTTTGTTTAGTTTGATGAGAGTGCTTTTATCCTGCTGGGTACTGCACCTTCTAATTTTGCCATGATTTTCTTCCTTCTGTTATACAGCCCACTGATTTGTGATTCCACCAAGGTGGCTTGTTTTTTGAGTTAGTTCTATACTTCTTCCTGGTGGGTGCAGCTGCCTCTATGCAGCTATTAGCATGCTTGTACAGGGTTTCTGTGAACAGTTCTGCATATGCAGCAGTGTTCTCAGGGTTTATGGGGGCTTGAAATTTTGCTAGGATAAATACTTGGCTAACTTCCCTTATGACCACTTTAAAGGCTAGTTGATTTCCTTTTCAAAGGTAGGAATCAAACCTTATATTTTGTGAATGTGAGGTAAACACCTTAACCATTACACCAACACCACTGGTCTCCACTCCAAACAAGCTAAAAGGCAGCTGTATCAGACATCGAAAATCTCAGCCACTGTCAGAGTCAAAAAACAAGTAGATCTATATGGAAGAGCAGCCAGAAGCCAAACTGGAACATTAAAAAACATCTTTTACATGAGCATGGTGGGAAACACATAGTCCTACTCAAATCATAAGCCTCCAGTCAGACAAATGAAACAGAAAGAGAGAGTAAAACAGATGGAGAACTAGGAGAAATAGAGTCAAAGACCAGATAAAGGCAACCCAGAATCACACACAGTAACATCTCATCCTCAAAGGGTTCAGTACAGGCTGAAAAATGATCACTTCATTAGGTTCTGCACTAATAGTAATGCTAATGTTAAAAACAAAGGAAAAAGCTTAGTCGCAAAATAAGTACTGACGTACAACGTACAAAGTTCAACAACATGAATATAGTCAAAATAATAGTGAAAGCACTGACATTTTACACTAAAACAACAACAATTCATATCAAACAAACTACAGATGAAGTGTAGAAATTTAAGGGACTTACAGCCAGCTGTCACCATCTTACAGTCCATTAAGGGCATTAATATTTGTCTCCATATAATTTTCACTGGTCTTTATTTGTGATCTCTGTGCATTCATTTTGTCTAAAACTGTGCCCCTGTATTCGGCATATTATTCCCTTACTGTAACTTACATTATGGCCTAGCTTTAAAATGGTGAATGTTTATTTAGTTATTTAGTTATCTATTTACTGAATGATAAATCTCTTATAAAAGGAATGTTGCTGCCTTATTTCTGTCTGTATACACTGTGCTAACAGTAATGGGACGTTGTTTTTTTTTTCTTTATTGTAACCTGCTTTAACTTCAGCTTTCATATACATAAAATATTTACTCAGTTTCTACTAAAAATCTACAATGGGATTATTACTGTCAGTACTTATATGATTAATTGAGGTGTATCCACCTTTTCAATCTGTGCAAAAAATTAAACTTATGCATCATGTAAAGATGATACATTCCTGAGTAATCCATGTGTATTGGATTATCTTTGGCAATGTTCTTCTTGGAGCCATACTCTCCCAGCTAACCCGATCAACAAAATATAGAATATAGAAAGAAAACTGATATGGGTGCTTTATACACTACTTGATTTTTGATTTTATAAGCTAAAGGTATATTTGAAACAGTGGTGATCAATGTACAATACATTGTCATGTTTTATTTTTGGAGAATTTTGCTATCTTTGTTATCACACATTCATGGCTTAATTTAAAGCTGATCTATTATTACTTAGTTCCAATGGTGTTCTTAAATTCAAAAATGTCAGAAAAGGAGGTGATACATCTGTATTGGTCAAGAAGAAATTTTGGGAGCAAATGACTATAAGTAAAGAACTGGTTCTTTTCAGCTGGGATATATTATCTAGATTGCCTTTATATATATATATATATATATATATATATATATATATATATATATATATATATATATATATAGTAAGACCTTACTAATTTTAATGCTGTTGACTGCAAACAATTGCTAGAAAATGGAAAACAAATTATTGACCAACTATAACTGAAGAACTGAATATTGCAAAAGTGATAAAAGAAATGGATGTGGGATCTTTAGAAAAAGAAGAAGCGAAATAAGAAGCAAAATACATAGGAATAAATGGGATTTGGAAACACCATACACAGAATTATGTTCAAGAAGAGACGTGTTTAAGGAAAGGCTAGAACTGAATGATTTATGTAATGAAGTGACTGACACATGCTAAAAAGAAAACATATGTGCAGTGTGTGAAAATAAAACTGAAAATGTTACCATGGTTTGTTTTCATTTCTATTAATATGTGTATACCTATGTTACTGATTAAAATGTAATGATTTAATAAGGATCTTTAAAAAGATTAATTTCCTAACTGTAGAAGTATCAAAAATGAGTTGTTTTAGAAATGTTGCATCTTGGTTATGTGTGCTAATAAGCAGACTGCTATAAATAATCACAATAGATCTCCTGATTTATCATGACAGCAATATGACCAATTTAATTAAAAAAAAAAGATAATTTATGTTCTTATAAATGCCTTTCAATCTATTTTAAGTTTATAAATTTACACTATTATGTTAAAGTAATAAACATTCTGCCCTATAGTCATTGTGCCATCTCTGGTTATATAATGTAGATGCTTTTAATATGCAGTGTTTCCAACAGATTTCAGTCCTATGCGTTAGCATTATACAACACTGATTTCCTCTAAGCTTGCTTTTTTATAGGAAGCAATTTTCCTGCAATTATTTCAGAGGCAAACTTTCACAACAGATGTCTGAAAGAATTCCCAATACAGCATAAAGTGTTAAGACAACCCATCTGACACTGATGTCAACATTACTTTAAATTACACAAAATCAGATTTATTTTATTAGCAAATTAATAGATAACTATTAAGGGTTTAATTGCTCAATTAACATCAAACAAATTAATTCTAACTAGCTAAATTAACTTTAAAATGACTTGATTTGCCAATAATTACATAATTAACTCTAAATTAATTTTGGAGGTTATTCTGTTTGCTGATGCTCTGAGTCCACTTAGAGAATAAAGAGATTTTTTTTCATGTTTTAAGAAGTACAAAGTTCAGATTATGTTGTAAATTTGAGAAAAATGCAGCTTCAAAGCCCATCCTCCTTTTGAATTTCAGATACTTCTCTGTTTTTATAAACTAGCTACTGTTAGTGTGAAGTCTGGTGTGCAAACACACACAGGTAGCTACAAACATCTGAAAACATATTACCCATGTATAGATATTAGATGATGTTCACATTTATGTGGTCACAAAGTAAATTCTGCTGATCAAGGAAAATGCAATATCTGTGAGAGGAGTTTTAATTTAGTTTTTAATTCTTCCCCAAGATAGAGAAAGAGAAAGAAAGCAAATAAATCATCTGTTTTGAATTACTTCAAGCAATCCCTGACATCCTACTACCATTCAGAAAAGCCTTTACTTTCTACTCTGCAGTTATATAAAACATGACTTTAAAATGAGAGGAGTTTCTGTTTTTAAATAAAATAACCACATTTTATTCATAATAATATTGAATCTATTTCCAAACTAATTCATAATAATATTGAATCTATTTCCAAACTATCTAACAGCACCCCCTCTAACCTCCCTGAACCACCCCAACTGCTGACCCGACAAACTCCCTCTCTCTTAAACCTGTTCCTACTACCTATATTAAAGCTCTACTCTCTAAACTCAAGCAATGCTCTGAATCAGCTGATCATATCCCTTCATACTTTCTACAGACCGCTGCAGATTCCCTGGCTGTTCCTGTATCTATCCTTATCAATCGCTCCATCACTGAATCTAACGTTCCAGCTATCTGGAAACAGTTCTATACGCTTCCAATCCACAAAGGTGGCAACTCCACAGAAATATCTAATATCAGACCTATTGCTATACTCTCTCCTCTCTCAAAAATACTTGAGAAATGTATACACAAACAAGCAACACATCATCTCCTACAAGAAAAACTTTTCTCTCCTACCCAGCACGGTTTCCATCCTAAGCATTTCTCTAGCCAAAGACAATCATAAACTCATATCCTGCCTATTCTTTGACCTCTCTAAGGCCTTTGACACTTTCACACTCCAAATTACTAAACAAACTCACTGACCTCTACTTACATATGATAGAACTTGACAATTATTGTTATAGATGATTGTATACCTAAATAATGCTTGTATTATTCTTTTTCTCTAATATTGAATTGTAATAATGATTGTATACCTAAACAATTCCTGGTACTCTTTTTCTCTTATATTGAATGTCTAATTTCTGTTGTTAAATTTGCTTATATGCCTGGAGCTTTTCTCCCCACGCTTCGGTGAAAAAGGGCTTTTGCTCAGTCGGACACTCCCGGTCAACAAATGTAAAATAAATAAATAAATAATAATAATTTAATGTTGATTAAAACTAGCCTGGCATTTTTTCTAAAACATTCTTAATATACTGAAAATTCTCAATCGCTGAAGGTACTCAAATCAAGAAGGCTAAATATAATCAGTAAATCAAATGCACTTGCCTTGTGGCAGAAGACTTCCTGAGAGTAAGACTAGCTTTTTTGTTTAACTACCTGGGAAATCTGGTCATACTTAAAGGACAGCAATGGGATTCTATTATTAGATGCTCAACTTCTCTGTCCCTTTTCTCCCTGTTTACTGTCCCTGCTATGAATAAACAACAATACAGCATTTCAAATATTTTAAATCAACTGTTTCTCTCCACTAGAATAGTACCTCGCAGCATAGGTCTCTGCCTCTTAAGATTCCAATGTGGAACACAAACTTTAACAATGTGTGACAAATGGTCAAAATGGGGAACACCCTATTTTTGCACAGAGTGAAACGTGCCATTGCCATGGATCATAGTAGAGACTTGCATTTCACATTCACCACTTTAGATGTGTTCTACCCCTGTCCTACCGCCAGGTCTGGGCCTGGCAAAGGTGCCTAAAAGGGTACTTAAAAGCAGGATCCTCTACTTTGACAAGAATGTGTCATTTAAGACATCATGTCTTGGAACAGTTAAGACCAAAAGAATGCAAGATCTCATATCTTTAACCATGAAAAATAAAAACACACCAAGCAGAAGCACACATACATATCCCAACATTTGTAAACCCTCACAATTACAGAGATATATATGATTATATACATAACACAATCAGTTAATATTTCAATGTATTCACTTTTCTTTTTGCTCACTCTTGCTCTGGACTTTTAATGGAAATAGTAACAAAAAACTTTTAGTGGAAACAGTTAAAAAATTTTTAGTTTAACCCCTCAAATTATGTAATGCATGTTGTATGCAGGCAACCTTCCTTAAAAAACAATTAATTTAAATATCTGCAAAACAATACAGCTACTGAATCCTTTCTGAATGCTCTGGCCAGAGCTACATTTATAAAAAAACACTTACCTCTACCAACTTGTCCCCAGGAGCATTCCGCATTATCCAGAGCACTTGGATGCTCAGACCTCATTATAAGGAATGTACCTCATTTGGAGTCTTAAAAAGTTCATGTTCCTTGAAATTTCACCTTGAAAGGGTCTGTCTCACATTCAGTGTTAGGAATTTTTTAACTGATACCTATAGTAACTACAAAAGAATCGTATTCATTCATTAAAATATCTTTTTCATAAGCAAAACCAGCATATTTTAACCATCCTATGACCTTCCTTGTTGAAGTTGTTAGTATGTTTTCCACATTTTGCCCATTTGCTCCACATTATGAGGGCTAGTGTTCCTCATTTTGGAGATGGAAGGTTGAGAGCTATGCTTAGGAAAATGACTGACAATCATTCCCTTGAAATTGGAAAGTAAGGTACAGGCAAGAATTTGAATACAGCTCTTTAAAATGAGACAGATTAGTTTAAAACATACTATCACATTACATACTTCAGAAACTAGTTATTACCTTTGTGGCAAAATATTGTGCTGTAATATTTAACCGTTAAAACTTTAAAAACTTGCATCAAAATGTTTTTTTCGTAAAACTCTATATAATTAATAGGACGAGACACAGACACACTCAAAAGCTTGCACCGCACATACAATTACATTTTGCTAGAAGAAAGTTATAATTTGATGAGTTGGGTATGTCGTAGGCTTTTATTAAAACTGCACTCACAAATCCAACGTATATGGTTTCTAAGTCAACAGTAACGCCAACCTAAATTTCGCAGTTGCTGGTTACCCTGCCCATTAACCCTGTCCCAGATGGGCGTGTCGCTAAAAAGTTGAACCTAAAGGCTGTATGTTTTGTAACGACGTGTTTAAAACAACAAGTAGCCAACACCATCGTCTTGGAACTATGCCTCACCTGATAAGCTACACAGTTCTTCATTTACTCAGACAGAAACATAGAGTGCGACGGAGTGATTTCATTATCTTCCTCTGTTAGAAAGAGACCGGAATCACTCAGCGACCCCTACAGGGTACAGTCATGAGGAAAGACAGGCTTTGATTGGCCTATGCATTGGTTTGTGTGCCGCGATGCTGATTGGCAGTAATTGCGGTACACAAACCAATCAGAATGCGTGCAGCGGAGCCACTGCTGTTCAATGCGGAACAGCAGAACAGTGGCTTCGCTCGTCATTAAATGGGGAGCTTTCTGCATAATACGGAGCACTTGGATGTTCAGCCTCACCGTACTGTTGTGGTTTCACTTTCAAAAAAACTTTTATCCCACCCTGGAAAAGCTTGCTGCAGTCTCCAATTCATTAATGTTATCAAAGCCATTGAATACAGGTAGTTTTCTGGCCATTTCCCTCCCCAAACTGACATCAGCATGACCTTCCTAAAAACCCACCCATGCTGTGATGTCATATCTGCCTGGTCCTTTCCCTATCCATACAGAAAGTAAAGGTTAGAACAAAGAAACCGTACATGAGTCAAGTCATCTGCTGTGAGCTGTCAACCACAGGAGGTAACAGCTCAAATTACCCTTATCACTTTGACAGCTAGGGAAGTTAGCTGTGAAGGGATATGGGAGATGAGGAAAAGTAGTGCAATTCAGTCTTCACAAAAGGCTGCAATTTAGCCATTCTAAAAAGAAGCAGCAGTAAAAAAGCACTTTGAAAGTCTGTTCTGTGGCATTTGTACTGTTTGTGTTTTAAGTATTCACTGAATGGCATGAAATGTTACTTAAAACTAACTGACTGAAAGACAGCAGTGTATGCATGTAAAATCAATGCAGTGTCAGGAACTTTAGGAAGAAATAGGTCTGCGTGATGTAATTATTTACAGAGAAGCACTGCACTGTGGGATACCTAGAGGCAGACTAAACAATCAGAATTACTTCATGATGTCAGACCCCATGTGGTCAGACTCAGAAATTATGTATAAAAATATTTAAAAACCTGTACATATTCCCAGAGTGGTGTTAAAATGTAGGAAACACCAAACTATGATGAAGTAAACATGTTTTTTAAGTCTGTGGGTGCGGTTCTCCTTTAACATGCTGAAAGTCTCAAAACATTGTGATGACACAATCTGAGAAATGATGATGCCGGTTTAAGAGCCTTTCTTTGTGTGTCATCATGTCATTATTACCTGCATATTCTCTTTTACTCCAACTGTTAATCTTAATATATTTTGCTTTTTGGACTTGCCTTCACTTTCAATAAAAATTTTGATTTAAGACATTCATTTAGCTGAATGAAACAGCAGCAAAGGGAAAATATAACAAAATCTTCCATTTTTTAAGAACTCAGGAATGATTTAAATTAAAAGTCATTTTAATTTTTTCATCCACCAGATTTCTAACTGGAGGGTTCACAGAACCTATAGACACTGTCTATGCCATTGTAATCCACTTTTTAATAGGTGTTTATAGTAGCAATACAGGAACGTAGTAGCTATACTAGGCACGTTATTACAGGGAGCATAAGATGCCTAGCCATATGCACCTTTAAGCAGAGACACTTAAAAAGTTTGTGTCATTGTTTTCAAACACTTAATAGTGCACCTTCCAAATCAGTCAGACCAGAACAATAACCCTGTTTTCTTTTAACAGGAATCCAGTCATCTGTAATTTTTACATTAAAATACTGAAGTGACGAGAGGTGAGAAGTCAATTTAAGTTTCACCCCTGCCCCCAGTCCAGAAAGATAGAGAATATCTGGATTCAGGGCAGGGTGCTACCTTTAGCCTTCTAAATTTGCTGCAGTTAAAGTCAAGTGAATTGTGAATATTGTAATCTGGTTATCCACCTTTTTGGACACAAATAGCTTAGTTTCATACAAAGTGCAACTATGTTAAAAAGTAGCAAGGGAAAACTATTGTGATTTGAAAGTCTCTACATACAGACTCTGATACCTAAACCACCGATGTCAAATACAGGGTGAAAGAAGTATGTTACTTCGTTTACCTTTCACTGTAGCTAAACTTGTTACCTTTAATGCAAGATTTTGATAGTCTTGTTTAAGTACTGGTTTAATTATATTCTTTGATCTACATTAAAATACCTTAAACCTTTACACTAGGTTCATAGGTTAGTACTAAGCTAACTGCCTTTGCGAGCCATAGTAAGCCTAGCCAATTATCCATTGTGAGACTCAAACCCTGCACCTTGTGTTTGTAAAGCAAACACCTTAACCATTAGGCCACCCTCCCAACCCTAGAAACTAGAAAGGTTGTTTAGAATACTGCAGGGACTGTAGTGGTTACTGTAGGAAAAAAGTATAGCCATGGGTTCTAATTCATTATAGGGCAGTGAATCTAGTTATGACATTGTAAGATACGGGTGCACCTCTCAAATAGGATACATTTCATTTCACCCCACAATGTTACTGCCATGCTTCAGAGATGGACATCAAATGAATGCCACAATGAATATTAAACTGGCCTCTTCAGGTTGGGTGGGTTGCAGGACTTGGGTAATGTGGATTTCAATACTGTTACAATGTCAATGATCTTTTAATCAGCTATTACTCTTCCGTGTACAAGAAAAACTTGCCTAACACAGGAAGACATCATGTGGACAGAAAACTGCAGTAAAAATTCTCAAAAAAAATACTGAATTATGTAATTTATTTATTTGTTTGCTGATTAGGTGAGAGGGCTAAGATATCAGTGAACTTTTCCACTCACAACCTGACCAAAGAAAAAGTTATAGCAAAATTATAGTACATAATACATAGTAGTGTATTACCAATCTAAAGACAACCTAAATAGTGGCATAAGTCAGTCATTTTCTGTGTATTGAAATATAATGTGATTAAAAACTATCACCACTACCAGCAACAAGCACAATTAGTTATATAGCTAATGTGTACCAGACATAGCAGAACATTTAACAGTACTCCAAACAAGTAATGAGGTCCTAACGTGTAAAGTAATTCCTATGGAAAAAAAGTTTATATAGTATATAACTAAAAGAGTAAAACTGAGACTAATACCTAAGGCTAGCTGTTAGCCTCCTGCCCTGTTCCCACTGAGATATTGAACAGACAGGAGGTGTTCAACAAGGATTTAACAGAAATAGTACAGAAAACAGAGGGAGACTTTAGGGCAGATGCTACTTATCCCTTAGACCTGCTATAACAATAGAATAAGGTATGTCCGTACCTGCATTCAGGCCTAGAGGCTTAATAAGAACACAGACTCTTTCAAGTTGTCCTGAAATCTCTAATCACCAAACTAAGCATCCAAACATTTTTTTGACTTGAGTGAAATTTTGAGATTGTCTAATATTAACTAGTAACCAATTCTACAATCTTGCCATGTTTTCTATTATAAATCTATCTCTCTCTCTTCTGAGTTTTATTTAATGTTATGTTAGTATTGTAACCAAAGTATTAAGCATTTTTTGCATATAATAAAGCTGTAAATTCAAACAGTATCTGAAAAAAGACCATACATAACCTTTCCCAAAATAAACTATATGGTATACTATAAAAATTAATCAAGCTAACCTTTCATTGTAAGTATATTTTACCTTACTAGGAATTCTTCTAGTGGACTTCCCTTACACTAATTCAATCAATCTTATGTCATAGTTTTAATCAAATTAAACATTATCACACCACATATAATCGAAGCTGAGAGAATCAAAAGGCTGAACATTGAATCAGTACACCTGCATAAAAAAACATGTTTGCAGGGGCAACCCCTGCATACCTCATAGACTTAAATATACCAAAGCCAAAATTGCAGAATAGTAGGACAAGTGCAAATTCTCACCCCTCAGTGTACTGCAATCTCCTACTAACAAATACTTGGATTTTGAGACTACAGCAATACTCAGTTGTTTGTCATGGGTTCAGTCTGTTTGATAAGCTGGAAACTGAGCATTCAGTCAGCTGTATGCAGTCCATCAATCTTCACATGCAGACACACATACACAAACACACACACACACACACACACACACACACACACACACACACACACACACACACACACACAGATGGATATGGGTTTCTATCATATGATCTCGATCAATTTTCACAAGATCGATTCGCAAAATATTAAACCAGCTTCTCCTCTGGAAGCTGGTATTTTTTGTGGTTGGGTGTTTGCCCTTTCCCCAGTGTGGAGCGATCTTGAAATGTCATTGTATAATAGTAATAATCCACTCTTGCATGAGGATAATGCAGTATTTATCCATAGCTTGCTTTATTTAATCACTTTAGCTTCTTCCCCCATGATCAAACTACACCAACCATGAGTAAATTTTGTGTTACTCAGACTCAGTTGTGGATTATTGTTAAAATATTCTCAGTATCCTTGGGAGTTGTTATCAAAGCTCCCGAGTTACAGTCATCAGCACATTTTGGGGGACCAGCTCTTATTATATCTTAGAAATGGGAAACCACAAAGTTAAAAGGTACTGTACCCCACCCCAAATCCTGTGGAAAACCAGCAGATATAGTTGCCCATGAAGATGATTTATCCATAGCTATAACTTGTTACTATTTACCAATTAACCAGTCCACTACCCACTTAGCTATGACAGAATTAATACCACATCAAGTGGTGCTATTGATTGTACTCCAGTACAGTAAGGTATTCAATATAGCTTCTTTCTTTCTGTGGATGAAATGAACTAAGAGTGAAACTGAAAGAATAGTCCTACTGTAGAAGAAGGATAAACATTAGAAGCTAGACTTCAACATATGCATATTAACTCTTTGTTTAGCCTCATCCTAAGCAGTTTAGCTTTGTCTGCCTCTCTGACAAGTGGCCAAAACTGATCCCAGGTATGTGGAGGTAGATTGGAGGCAGGGTCCCCTTTAATGATATCTAACTATAGTCTGTGAAAGGCAATGGCTCCATATACAGATGATCTAAGCCTGTGTCATCCCCCACTGCCATTCACCTGTTGTTCTGGCCAAGTATCCAGCACATTTTACACCTTGCATTAGCATTAACTTGTTTAAATGACACCTTTTCTTTATCATAATAGTTATTACATATGGATTAATTAGTCCATCTTTAGGCAAACATTTTTTTCCTAATACACAAAACAGTTGGTATATGCTGATTGCTAAAATATCTGTCAATTAATACATTTTAGGTACAATTTCATAAGTATTTTCTTGTAAAATTTTGTACATACCAGTACTGAAAAATCAGACTTTATACATAATAAAGTCAGATGGCTGTTTTCTAGAATCTCACTGACACTGTTTGCATCATGTGACAATATGACTGTTTGAGAATTTGTATAATAATAAAATTTAACCCCTTTTTATTTATATTTTACTCAGAACGCCACCTAATCTTATATGTAATACACCTGAAATATTTCTTCAGTATAATTCACTGATTTTGGGGGTGGTGTCTGTGATCTGTGAGCCTTATTTCACAACAAACAATGGACCAAATACTCATGGCAGTTCCTAATGCATAGTGTTACCAATATGTTTTCCATTTAATATGGAAGAACAATAAAGGAGTACATGGAGATATCAAGGAAAATCCTTGATAATTAATGGCACATATGATTTTTACAATGGTGAAATGGTATACTGTGGATAAGTAATTGACAAAAATGGACTCTCTAAATTACAAGACTGAGTATGGAATGTGCTAAATGCCTAAAGATCACAGTGTGTTTTGCAGGGATCTACCTGACAACACCGAAAGCTCAAAAGACTGACAACGAGATCACCGACACCACAACAACGAAAGTGCAAAAACACAACAGTTCACATGCCCGACAAAGCACAATCCTGACAGTTAACAAAGCAAAACAAATTCCCCATTCCGAAAAACACACACACAACACAAGCACACCAAAAACCTGATAAACCTACACTTAACCTTACATACACAACTATCTATTCACTAACCTTAACCCAAACCCTAACTCTAAGGTCCGTCACTATCGCACACTTACCTTACCTGCACCCTAACCCTAAAGTCCGTCACTATCGCACACTTACCTTACCCGCACCCTAACCCTAAAGTCTGTCACTATTGCACACTTACCTTACCTGCACCCTAACCCTAAAGTCCATCACTATCGCACACTTACCTTACCCACACCCTAACACTAAAGTCCGTTACTATCGCACACTTACACAGTCGCGATCATTTCGCATGTCAGTGTTTGCAGCATCGGGATTTCCACTTGTCGGGTATTTCTGCTGTCGGTCTTCCAGTGTTGGTCATCTCGTTGTCGGTGATTTTGCTTGTCAGCCTTCTCAGGTAGACCCGTTTTGCAGATGTGGTTGTATGTTACCAGTAAACTACCACTATTACTTCCTGTAGTTACTCCAGTTGTGCAGAGGGATAAAGCCCTGACTAAAGCCGAGCCAACCTGGGTTAATTTCTAGCTCAGACAACTGACAGTGTAGCAGGAAAGGGTGGGTGTTGCCATCCTTGGGGGTGGGGTTTCTGTGAGTGTCTCCTGTGACAATTCCTGGTGAAGGTTGGGTGCGTCATTATTGGAAGGTGTGGCAGTGTGGTCCAAAGGGGGATAGAGTGGGGACATGGCTGAGCTGCTATAGTGGCAGAATTAAATGCTGCATGTCCTCATTGCATGCCCACCCCTTGGATAGTACCACAGGAACCATGGGGACGATAATGAGTAGGTCATAAAATGGAACCCCCCCCACCATGGATGTCCTTAAGATCCATGACTGCTCCAGCCCTACAGACAGAAGTTGGGAGTTAGGAGGTGGCTGGTAGACTCAGTGATGAATGTGGAGTACTAAGTATGGAGCTGTAGGATGATGCAGTCGGGAGAAAAGGTTCCCACCCAAAAAAAGACTTTTCATATAAAACCTCTCCACAAGACTACCTCAATTAAAGAGATTACTTGAGGTTGGGTCTGCATGGAAATGATTTGAGAATTTGAGAACTGCTCACAGTATGGCAGGCATCATCAATGAGATCCAAAAAGCACAGTATTACTCCTGTAGAAATCACAGGAGGCTCATTACCAGCATCATCAACTTCATACAGTGTTCTGTAATGGAGTCCATTGTTCACTCTTTCTTTGGACTTTGCAGTTGAATATTTCATTTTCACCTTTCTGTGCTTCCTCAGTACGAGCCCTAAAACAAAGTATCAAGTCAAATCCAGTGCTTCATCATAGGTCATACCACAAATTAAAATAAAGATGTCCTATTAAAATATGAAAAACAGAACTACTATCTCATTATTTTACAAGGGCCAAACATTGCTCCAAAACTATGTTACCGAACAGCAAAATGCAATACTTTTTTGCCCATCAAAGCAACAACAGAAGCAACCAAAAACAGTTCTGGTTAGGACTGCTGCACCTATTATAGCCTGGCAGCACAGACCCTTTCCTATGCTGAGTTGTAGAAGATAAGTATCAGCCTAAAGCCCATGTGAATCCTCTTCACAAAAATATAGAAACAATTGATGCACTACCAAGTTTATCATTCTATCAAAACACAGAAATGACTGCCCTGCTCTTAATATGTGATTCCATTCTGGCCATGGATGCAGCTCTCCTTGACATGTAAAATGTTTAAATCCCACTGTCCACACTTCTCCTACACCCCCCCCCCCCCCACACACACACACACACATTTCATGGTGTACTCCTTCCCTCATTCACTCATACAGTACAAACTGCCTTTTGTATTGTCTCCATTAGCAGTGGGCAGCAGCATTGTGAAAATATCAAGTAATAAGACTGCAAACCCAGATGTTTCTGAGGTTGACCTAATGGTTAAGGTGCTTACCTTACAGACATGAGGGACAGAGTTTGATCCCTATATAGGATAATTAGCTAGGATTGAAATGGCCCACGAGGGCAGTTAACCTAGTATTAACCTATGAACCTAATAGAAATACTATAAAAGAAATTTGTTCAGTGCAAGACTTTCTTATTGCATTATAACATGTGAATACTAATCTAAAAGGATCAAAGACACAATGTACTTTAACTTGTGTCCTCATGTTTAATTCACTACGTGGTTATGAAGCTGCAACTACCTAATGCATCCAGCTGTACAAATATGATTCATCTGCCGTGTAACAGGAATAAATGTTTAGCACAAATGCCCAGTCATACCCTCTTCTGTGAAGCAGCTTCATAGATGTAAGAGCTCCTTAGGATAACAAATGCAGGAGGTTAAGAACATGTTAAGATGAGACAGCAAAGAAGCTGCTTGTACTAGCAAATCCTAATATTTTTAAATGAATGTGTGTTTACTAAAGATACTTAAAAGGGCTTGTGCAGTTATAGTGTGCAATCCATTAAATGATAATTGGCATGAGCTTATAGCTAGATTTATTTATACACATGCATCACCAAACAAATATTCTGAGACTATCAAGTAGTTTATTGACACATACTGTGCAATCACAAAAATTAGTATAAAACCTGCTGTTGGCCATCTAAATCATATACATGAATAACCAAATTCCAGAAGTGTAAAAAAAACTGAATACACTGTAAACTGCAAATACATTCAGAACTCATTATGTAGACACTTAGCCCATTTAATGTAATATTTACCTTATAATAGAGATCTAACATCTTAGCATATGCAAATGCTGTTTGAATGTACTTGCTTGCTAAATGACTCCTATTAGTAGCTTTGAAATCAAAAGAAGGCAGTTTAATTTTGTTTATTCATCCTCAAAGGAGTTTCCCCATCTTCATTAATTAGCTGTGCACAGTTAAAAAGTGTGGCTTATAATACGACAAGTGGTGAATTGATAGCTTGGTTCGGTTAAATCCTAAAGTAACTGACAACCTTGTACTTGGGCAAGCTACAAGTGATAGATTGTCATAACACTTAAAGAACTAAAAGAGCTAGATCATTGGTGAGAAATGGTAACCCCAGTCCACAGCTGAAATCATTGTAAGGTAATACAATTTGGTAATACAATAGCCATCTACAACTAAACATAAAAAAAACCACTACAAACTTGGCATGCTATATCGACAAAATCGATTCCTCACTACATCTACTAAGCTCACTCTTGCTACAACATTCCTCATGCCTTCCCTTCTATATAGCACTCCTCTTCTAACAAACCTACAATCATCCCTCAAAACAAAACTGTCCTCTTGTTATAATAAAATTGCCAAATTTGTCACTAGTCACAAAGCATCTACCCACCACTGTGTATCTCTCCACAAACTAAACTGGCTTGAGCTTCCTAACTATCTCTCCTTTACTCAGCTCACCTTTGCTCACAAACCCATTTTCCATCCATCCCTCTGTCCCTCACTCAGCTCCACCTTTAAAATGCACATGCCACAAAGACTCCTAAGATGTAATAACGAAAATCTGATAGAACTGTACAAACCTCTTCACTCTCCAGGGAAAAACCTGCTGTCCTTTGCCCTGGCATGCCTATGGAACTCCCTTCTCCCCTCCATCCGCACCACTACTAACCTCCCAGCTTTTAAAAAATCTCTACACACGCACCTAACATCCTCCTGGGAATGCTCCTGCTCCCACCCCTCATAGCCTAGTCTGCTCCCTACAGGCAACCATATCATATATAACCAGATACTATTAATAAGCAAATGCAATAACGCCTAATAATTCTTAAATTCTACTATTCCACTCAAGATACTACATATTTACTACAGCAATGCTATTTGTTATACATAATGTAACCAATGTAGTCTATCTGCAGCTGCTTAAACATTAGATTCTTTGCATTGTAACCACCTGTCCTCAGTTTTTGTCTTGAACCCACAATTGTCTACATTTGTGAACCACTGTTATAGTTTTGTTACCACTGTTTTTGACAAAATGTTTTAATATGATTGTAAATGTTAAAGTGTGAACTTCTGTAATCTTTTGTATCTTTGTTTTGGAGCTTTTCTCCCCAGGACTCCACTGAAAACGAGTTATTCTGGCCCAGTGGACAATCCTGGTAAACCAACTATAAATAAATAAATAAATAAATTATAGCAGTCCCATAAGTAATACCCCTAGAAACTTGCATGTTTCTACCAAAACTGAAGCATCGGTGCCAATTCAAACATGGGGTCCCTGGCATGTACCATGTGCATATAAAGCTGGGATGTTCAGAGCAAGTCTACATATAATTTGTCATTTAACTGTCCACTCACAAGGGTACATTTTATAGTATGGTGCTTTGAATGACAAAACGAAAAACGGGATCATTTTAAACTCACACATATTAAAAGGCATTACTGTCAGTTCAACACTGATTGTTACAAACAAATCCCTTCAAGTTTAATTAAATAAAGTAAAATAAGAAGCTTTGGAGAGATTGCAGTAGGTGACAACATAACCTTACAACTGCAATATTGTACTAAGCAAAGTAAATGGAAACTTGGCATGCATAGCTTAATTATAACCCCCAAAACATAACTTTTACAGATATTGAAGACTCCTGTAATATGTTTTGTTTTTGAACTGTTAAAAGAAAATATGCAGCTCAAATTATTCATAATATGGCAGATTTGAGCTACACGTACTTTCTAAGCAGTGACTGAAAGTAGGCTCTCAAACTGAGAAGGGTAAAAAATAGAGCCTCAGGCAATGCATTTCGCCTCTTCAACAATTTGTATTAAACTATTCTGTTAATTCTGTGGCCAATAACCAGGTGCATTTTAAAAAATAAAACATGTCTGTACTTTTTTAATAACTTTTTTAATAACTTAAAGTAGTGGCTAACTAAAATCATGTGGCATTCAAGTTGTAATCCTCTCAAACAAATTCTGTAGATAAAAAAAAGTTTGTCATTCTCTGTTAATCCCCACATTAGTGGTGCATCAGATATTTAGTGCTTTTCGAAGGATGCACTTACATACATTTTTGTTGGTAACACATCAGAAATTCTGTGTTCTTCTCGGGGGAAAAATAAATGCATAAAAGTAAAATACAAGTACATCAAATAACATGAAGCACCACTAACTGTTGTCCACAAGGTACAAGTGAATTAGGGTTGCCACCTTTTCATATAGCCATAGTGGGACATTTTAGGGACACACATCAGATTTTATATGCCGACACAAACCCATGGTCAGTACAAGGGATAGAACTTTCCTTTCTTGCCTAAATATAAGCTTATTCTTGTAGCAGTTTAGTTGCTTATCCTGTCTCTTGTAACATGTAGGTATTTTTGATACAGAAAGAACTATTGTATGCAACTATTACATTACATATGGGACATAATTATGTCCTACAATCTCAGGACATTTGCCACGTTTAATATATTTGGTCAGGACACAACCGCCCAAAGAGGGACTGTCCCTCGCAAAGTGGGACAGGTGGTAACCCTAAAGTAAATACATTAATATAGATATTATTGCTGACTATACAAATAATTATTTGTCACCATAGCAATTAAGAGCACTGCAAAACAAAGGAACTACTGAGGCATTTTCAACAGTGCAAGCATTGCTCATATCTGCAACACATTAAGTGACTGTAGAAAGTGGACAGCCTTTCACTTCTTCTTCAAAATGATATTTGATTTGTGGCTGTAAAAAAGATACAATATATGGCCCTCATCTAATTGCAAAAAAGAAAGATCTTCACTTGTCTGACACAGTTACAGCAAATGTGGGTAGAATGATTTTCATTTAAGTTGCTGCAAAGAAAAAAAAGAAGTTCTTTCTTTATTTTAGAAGGTAGGTAGTTATAGCTCATTGTACAAAACATTGTTTATTTTTCTGTCTGCGAACTAGTAAACTTTAAGCTTTCAGACACAATCCACTTTCAGACTTAGTAACCATAATAAGTTGTTTACTGTGCGTAATACCCTTCACAAAATGAATGCGTAAACCACACCATGTTTGTCATCATACCTTATTATCTTAATGTCAGGGTGAGCTGAAATAAATTCAGTGAAACTGATTATCCTTACTTGCTAAAAGTCCTACACAAGTTGTTATACTAACCTTATAATGTTTTTCTCACAGACCAGACCCCCACCCCTGCATTTTTATGCATGGGAAGCTACTTAGCTTCAGACTAAGGAAATAAGCTATGTGAGTTCAGTGATTCAATCCACAGAGGAATTGCACCAAATACAGACAGGGACAAAGGTCAATATTGTAAGAACAGAGTTATCTTCTATGTAAAACCACCCAGAAAAAAATGTTCCTCCCTGTCCGGTAAGCATATGCTAGCACCACCAACGGGCATCTAAGATCCCCTGTCTGTTTGCATTGTCCTGTGACATTTATCATCTTCCTGAAGATCACTTGATCATTACCAGCCTAATCAACTCCTCAAGCTCTCACCACTTCAGAGAGGCACTGGCCTTCAAATGTGGACTTTACATTTGCCACCCTGTGGGTGTTCAGCAGCTACAGTGGATCTTACACCCACCCACCCCAATAAGGGGTGACTTTAGCTGTTTAAAACTTTCATTTAAAGGCTCACTGCTGCTTTTCAGCTGTGAGATACATTTCTGCAGTTTGTTTCTCACCCTCCCTCCCTGTTGGTATAGTGTTTTATAGTTGGTGGCTTTGCAGTTGCCCACCCTTAGTGTAAATTTGATCTGGGACCCTCCTCCCAGTCTAGTGTCATTACCTCATTCTACCCAGTACAGGGAGAACATTTGAGAAGGCCAATCAGCTTAGTTTCTGCTACTCCTTTCTCTCTTTCCTTTCTCTCTTTCCACTAAAAAAAAAAATGTTATCTGCTTTTACTGTATTTGTGTTTCTTCCTACTTTATTTTGCTTTTGCGCCATCTTAAAAGTACTCAATTGTATTTATTACTGCTTGATGTAACTCATTCTAAGCCTTTTAGTTTAAGCACTTGGGCTTCAGACCAGTTGTTTTACATTAGGAAGGTTTGTGGTCTGCACTGTAGTGGCAGGACAGGTAGCTTACATCCTTCTAAGTTGGGAACTGCTGATTGAGGGCTCAGTGTCTGTTATTCTAAAAGTGTATTAATTCTGGTTTAAGCACTTGGGCTTCAGGCCAGTTATTTTACATTAAGAGGGTTCGTGGTCTGCACTCTTGTGGGAGGAGAGGCTGGACTCTGCCCTTCTGAGCTGGGAATTTCTGGTTAAAGGCTTATAGTGCCTGCATATTTGAACTGCTTCTTACTGAAATTGGTACACCTTGTTTGCTGTAGCATAGACTAGATCCAGGCCTGCTGAATCTAGCTTTGTTTGTATAACTTGAGCACTAATCCAGGCATTCTTTAAAGTATTCAATTGTATTTATTACTGCTTGGTAGTAACTTGATTAAAGTGTAGCTATCATTCTAAGTCTTTTGGATTAAGCACTTGAGCTTCAGACCAGTTGTTTTTCATTAGGAAGGTTTGTGGCCTGCACTGTGGTGGCAGGACAGGTAGCTTACATCCTTCTAAGTTGGGAACTGCTGATTGAGGGCTCAGTGTCTGTTATTCTAAAAGTGTATTAGTTCTGGTTTAAGCACTTGGGCTTCAGGCCAGTTATTTTACATTAAGAGGGTTCGTGGTCTGCACTCTTGTGGGAGGAGAGGCTGGAATCTGCCCTTCTGAGCTGGGAATTTCTGGTTAAAGGCTTATAGTGCCTGCATATTTGAACTGCTTCTTACTGTAATTGGTGCACCTTGTTTGCTGTAGCATAGACTAGATCCAGGCCTGCTGAATCTAGCTTTGTTTGTATAACTTGAGCACTAATCCAGGCATTCTTTAAAGTATTCAATTGTATTTATTACTGCTTGGTAGTAACTTGATTAAAGTGTAGCTATCATTCTAAGTCTTTTGGATTAAGCACTTGAGCTTCAGACCAGTTGTTTTTCATTAGGAAGGTTTGTGGCCTGCACTGTGGTGGCAGGACAGGTAGCTTACATCCTTCTAAGTTGGGAACTGCTGATTGAGGGCTCAGTGTCTGTTATTCTAAAAGTGTATTAGTTCTGGTTTAAGCACTTGGGCTTCAGGCCAGTTATTTTACATTAAGAGGGTTCGTGGTCTGCACTCTTGTGGGAGGAGAGGCTGGACTCTGCCCTTCTGAGCTGGGAATTTCTGGTTAAAGGCTTATAGTGCCTGCATATTTGAACTGCTTCTTACTGTAATTGGTGCACCTTGTTTGCTGTAGCATAGACTAGATCCAGGCCTGCCGAATCTAGCTTTGTTTGTATGCTTAAAGCATTCAGGTAGGTTATTTGTGCAGTTTATTTTTTTTATTAGATTTTCAAACTTTTAAAAGTTCGATTATAAGGTGTCGACCGGTTCTATATTATATTCTCGAAAGCTGACAATATCGAAGCTGATATTGCTGACATGAGAAGAGCGAAAGTGCACATCAAATGTGTAAATGGAAATCTCCGTAAGGGGAGATTTCCATTTACTGCAATGTAATGTGGTCTCGGAGTTGGTATATTTATGTAGTGGGGGACATGGGGGTGCAGGCATGCTTGCCCCCCTGCTTAAACCCATTAGGGTTTTTTTTTCTTTTTCTTTTTTGTTGTTTTTATAAGTTCGATATTTGAAAACATCGACCATATGGTGTCGACCATATGGTGTTCGACATTTTCAACCATCAATCTTATAATATATACCCGGAGTCGACCATATGATAGTCGAACTTTTGACAGTTTGATTATCTAATATAGACCAGTGCAAACCCAAGCATTCAAGGAATTCAACTAGATACTGACCTTAAGCTAAAGATTCAACTATTTGCAGATGACATTTTATTGACTTTATAAGAAGATAATAACACACTAAAAGAACTATTGAAATCAACAAAACAGTTTAAGAAGATTTCTGGACTATCATTTAATGAAAATAAAACCAATATGTTGCTAATAAATATGAACAAAGAAGCATTAAATATCATAAATATCTATCTAGAAATGATACAATCAAATACTTAGGAGTTAAATTACAAATGACATAGATACAACAATGCAACTAAACTATAAAGACATTTTGGGTGATATCAAGCGATATAGATGTTAGCTTTGGAGATGTAAGAATTTGTTTTTTATCTTTATCATTTGGCGTTTTACAATTAACTGTTTTATAGTATTTCCATATATTTTGTTTATTATGAACTCTTGTTTCTTTAACTAATTTGTACAATACTGATAAAATTCCTTTCCCATTTGTGAGAACTCATACAAAAATGGAATAAGCTATTTTTACCATGGAGGAAAGACTATGTTGTGTCTTTTGTATTTTCCCGGTTAGGGGTCGCCACAGCGGAACTCCGGTCCGCTAATGATTGGTAGTTGATTTTTATGTGCCGAGTTACCAGCCCTGATGCACAACCTTCAACGAAGGTACGCCCATTCAAGTTACCAGCCCTGACGCACAACATTCAACGAAGGTACGCCATTCATGCATGTCTCCACGCAGAAGACGTTCTAGCTGAGAATTGAACCGGACAGCATCTTACTGTGAGGCGACAATGCTACCGCAGCACCACCACCACGGATGCCTATGGAGGAAAGACTATATATAATTAAAATTATTATATTCCTGAAAATTCTGTATTTTATGCAATCTTGCTTACTACTTCCACCTAAATCATATTTAAAACAACTTGAAGGGTTAATAAGGAAATTCTGATGGTACCCTAAAAAAACAGAATTGTCCTAAGACATCATTTTGACAAATGAGAAGAAGGTGGAATAGGTTTACCAGATTTAGAAGGATATATACAATCAACAGCTTTAAAAAACATTTCTATGGTTAAACAAAGAATATACTTCCAAATGGAAACTAATACATGAAAAAATCTGGTTAAAAACCACTCATGATACAATAAATAAACATATGGAAATAGTACAGAATAGCTTACTTTGGTTATTGAAGGTATATATGGCAACAGGAAAAAACAAAAATATAAATTCTAATTAGATTATCAATACCATAAAGTCTATTCTGCACTTTGTAAATAAATATCTGGATTTAAAAACATGGTCTTTTTTCATATTCCCAATAGCATATACACAAAAAAATATTATAACTCAGGACTCAGCAGTAGTTAAAACACTTAGTAAGAATGGTCTAATTTACTGACATCAGTTGATAAACACTAATAAAGTACTAATGACAGAGCAAATTATTAGTGAGTACAACCTTGAAAATAACATGTGGTTAACACTGCAGGGATTAAGACAAACAGTTTTAAACCAGCAGGCTATAATGCAGAAGTCTGTTAGGGAAAAGGTTCCTAAGTTCATAGAGCAGTTAATAACGCTGATGGGGTATATATCACCTTATCGAATGATGAAAAGAGCGAATGCTCTTTCATCAATCTGAAAAGGTCAAAACCCCTAAAGAGCAAAGACACGGACCATCGATTTTTTTCTCACAGGGAAAAAAATTGGTGTGCCATCTTTGGCACTTTGCCATTTCTTCCACTATGGTGTGATCTCGGAGTTGGTATATTTAAGTAGGGGGGGCAAAGCCTTCCACTTCCATTTTGTGTTTAAACTTTTTTTTTTTTTTTTTGGCGGAGCAGCGACTTTTTTCCCCAGGAAAAAGATTGATGTCCCATGTCTTCACTCTTTAGGGGTTTCGACCTTTCCAGATCGATAAAATAGTGTTTGCTCTTTTCATTGTTCGATAAGGTAATATAGATCCCACTGATGGAATTTCCCACAAATGGGAAAGGAATTTTATCAGTATTGTACAAATTAGTTAAAGAAACAAGAGTTCATAATAAACAAAATATATGGAAATACTATAAAACAGTTAATGGTAAAACGCCAGATGATAAAGATAAAAAACAAATTCTTACATCTCCAAAGCTAACATCTTTATCGCTATACTGGCAACTTTTCACATGGCAATTTATACAAAGAACATACTTAACACCACACAATTTAGAACTTTTATATAATAAAGAAAACAGATGTTGGAGGTGTAAATCACAATCACTAGCCAACTGGCAACACCTTTTCTATGAATGCCATTTACTTAAACAATATTGGGAAAGTATTAACTATTTGTTACAAGCACTGTTAACTGATAATTTCCAACTTGCAAAATCTCTAGTTTTGTTGAATACACCTGTGCCGTCTTGTGTGCCAAGGTAAAATTATGTAATTTTGTGGACTCTCCTTGCTATTGCAAGGAAAAATATTACATAGAACTGGAAAGCTGTAACCCCTCACGGTTTTAAACATTTCAAGAACATGGTTTTATCAGTCTCACAGTTGGAAGTGAAAACAATCAAGGAAAGAACAGAATAACCTACTTCCTTAAGCATTGCCTGGCAGAAAGTAAATCAAGTGCTGGAAACAAAAGACTGTAATAAATTATAATCTTATTCAAAGATACTGTGAAGATTGGGTGAAGATAGATGAAGGCTGCCAGCCTAGCCAGATAGAATTTTAGAGATAATTCTGTCATCTGTAAATATTAATGTAAACAACAGGCTTGTTGTCTTAAATGGTAAAAATAGTGTTACATGTGGAACTGGAAAAAATGTAAAAACAGTGCACTCTACTGACCAAGTAAAGCATGTTGTGACCCTTTGATGTTAAAACTCAGAGTCAGTAAGCCTAGAGTGAGGCATCCTGCCTATTGTTTTAAGGCCAGAGTTAATGGCCAGAATTTGCAAGCATAAATGCCCTTTATTGCTCTGGTTTCTGCCCATAGGTGAAGAATGTAAATGTAGTTAATGTTAGCCTGGGAACCCAGGGAAGTGTGAAGAATGATGTAATGTGAACCAGGAATGTGATTGTAAAAACAGAGAGAATCAGAGAGTATTAAGCATTTTTGTCTTGACCATCCAACTCACCAGTACTGTCTTGCTCTATATGTAAGTTTATCTTAGGCTTGTGTTTTCTCTTAAAAATAGCTAGAAACTAGAAAGATTAGAGTAAGTGTTTTTCTGTGATATCAGAACTGTACTACTGAAGTATTTTAAGTGTTTCTCTGTGATCTCTGAACTCTTGACTAGCACTGTGCAGAAAAAGTATTGTCTTGTGTTTTGATGATTTGTTATTAAATATGTTTAAACCCTTTCAACTGTGGCTGTTTTTGTAGAGATAATTTAAGCTCTTTAGAGTACTTGCATGCCTTTGGTAAATTGTACAAAGCCACTTCAATAGCTTTAGCCCTGGGCTATACTACCAATTGGATAATAATATTGCACAGTAATAATTAGACACCCTTTTAAGGGCCTTTGAGTAGCTGATAAATATTAGTAGGTGGTGGCAGCTGGTACTACCATATAGTCTTGGGAAAAGGGGCACGGCTGGAGAACCTATGCCAGCCTTCCTCAGGAGTGTCTGTGTGGTTGTATAAACTCTTCTCAAAGTGTGTGTGTGTATGTGTGTGTGTGTGTGTGTGTGTGTGTGTGTGTGTGTGTGTGTGTGTGTGTGTGTGTGTGTGTGTGTCAGCTACTTGGGCAGGGACACGAAGCACTGGTTGGACAGAGAGGGTGCTGGAGGTTTTAGCTTGCCCACTAGGCTGAGATTTGGACCCTATAGCTGTGCTAGTGGGGAGTCTTATTGGGGACCTGGAGTGCAAGGGAGCAACCAGCCCCAGAATGACTGTAATCTCCATGTGCTCTTAAGGGAAATTGCACTTTACAGTGTGTTTGTTATCCTTTCCTCCTATATGTGACACCCCTCACTGGTGTTAGTGGTGAGGATTGAGGCTCCTTGATGCTGGGCTAGGACATGGGCAACACAGATACATTCAAGAAAACAAAGTTTTTTCAGCTATAGACATCCTATGTAAATAGTTGGTTTTGTAATGTTTGTTTTTTAGAATTGTTTCTCCACTTTAAGCATTGACTATGTAAATATTTCTTTGACATACATACTGTATATATGTTTATGTTTCTGAAAATAAATAAAAATGTATTCAGTAAAAATAATATAAGGATTTATATTTAATCTAACCACTGAGCCAATAATTCTAGATAATAATAACTCTAGATTTATAATACTAATGCCAGCTGATATACTCATAACTTTACTTACTGGTTCATAAACATCTAATAAGCTAGTAAATGTTGTTCTCCTCTTAGTAAATCTATGTTGATTATATGATGTCTAAACCAATACCAGAATCATTTTCTAGAATTGCTAACTGATGTTTTTAAAAACATTTCCCAAGTAATGACATTAAATGTATTGGGCAATATGCCCCTCCCATGAAATAGCATAACATTTGCTGGTTTCTACGTGTTTGGTACAATTTCATAAGTAAATAATGTATTGAACAGAACTGTAAGTGGTATGATTAAAGAATTCATAAAACTTAATGTTGCATGGAATACAGTCTGAACTTATGTTACTATCCATATTTATCTTCTTTAATGTTGACCATACCATCTTCTCATTTGTGATTGCAGGACAATAATGATAATAAGCATTTTAATTAGGTATTGTAATAGCCTTTGTGTTAATAACCTTAGAAGAAATCAGCTGTGAGAAATACATTCTTAACATGTTAACTATCTCCTTAATGTCACTAATTTACCTATTTACACATTTGTTGATAGGGTGAGTACACTGGCCCAGTGAATAATAATTTTACTCTCATCAACTAAGAGCCTATGGCAAGCATTTCTAATTTATAAGCACCTTTAGCCTTCAAATCTGCTGGTTTTATTTTTTATGCCCTCCTAAATGGGTTTGATTTTACTCATAGGTTACAGAGGACAATATTGTGATCTCTGTTAGTTATGCCAGTGTAATAGGGATTTCTCAGTATGATATCCAAGATACTGCTACTCCTTGCTGGATTTCATGCTGTTTGTTCCAAACTGCTGGTGGTTCATGAACTCTTTATGCCTGATATATGCCTGTTATATCAAGATTAGAGTAGTGTCATAGGGGTCTATATTATAAGCACGAAAAGACTAAACCCCGAATGCTCACATGAGCGAAAATGCCGGTAATCGAACTTGCTATTCAGCTCCCCACATCCCCCGCTAACTATATATTCTAACTCTGAGGTCACACTACAGTGAGGAAAGGGCAAATATCCCACTCCTCACTGTAACACGACCCCACAATCACACTTTCGATTCCCGGCATTTTCGCTCATGTGAGCGTTCGCGGTTTAGTCTTCTCGTGCTTATAATATAGACCCGTGTCATAGATATGATGGCAAATCCTGACTCACAGGCCTCCCATGAACACCTCTGCCACTATAAACTTTAGCATGAGCCACAGGTGCAGGAGAATGATTCTTAGACCTGACTGCTATTAGGACAAAGCTTGTGGCAGTACAATGGGAAACTTCAATCGCAAACCCTATACCAGCTCTCTACCTGCAATACTCATAATCCCATCCTAATACTGCTTAGAGTCTCCCACCCCATACCAAAAAGGTAACAACTTGCAGCATATCTAACCATACCCCTTGACATTGATCAGTGTTCCATCCCCATCCCACTACATCACAACAGAATTGTACTCATGGCCTTCACTCACTCTCCCACCTTGGCTGTAACCAATCCAGCATTCCCAGACTTGCACTCAATGCAGTCCCTAAATCTGTATGTTATACTGGCAGTCAGATTCCCCAATATTTCCCTCTCCTGAAAGTGATCACAGCCCTCCACCTTCTCCATGTGGTACCTGAAGTATTATAATACCACAGAAAATAAAGTTTCCATGAAATAAAACAATTAAAGCTGAAACAATGTAAGGATTTGCTATTATTCAGTCAGTGACCTTTTTATTTTGCATTGTCTTAAATGGTTCTGTTTTGTCACAGAGTGAGTGCCCTTCTACATACTTACTGAAAAAATGACAAGTAGATGGCCTTTCACCTCTTCTTCAAAATGCTAATTCTGAATGATATGCCATTTTTTACTTTAGTGAAGTAATTCTAGTACCTCTTCAGAACTATACAGACACAGGGGTCAGACAGACAATGTTTCTGTATGTGTCAGACCTCAGTAATTATGTTTAAACTCTTTCAACCAAAAATAGTGACTGAATAAAAATATACATTAGAGGTGTAAAGTCATCTTTACAAGAACTGAAGGGGGCTGAGTGGGTGATACTCTGTTAAATTAACAGGAATGGTAGTTTAAGAAAACAATGGAGATAGACTGAGTGGGACATGTAATACTTATACACTGCAAAAATCTGTTATTTCTGTACTTCATTGGAACAAGACTAACTTGAGCAGCAAAAAATCTCTTCTGTACTTTAAAACTGTAGCAAACTGCTTGCTACATTTGTGGCAAGCAGTTGCTACAATTTATGCTACACACAGAGAACTAAAGAACTTCAGTTCCTTTTTTTTATTTATTTATTTTATTTTATTTTTCAAATACAATTGAATAAATTCCATAGGATTTGTATATAACATCTTAGTAACTATGTACACTATTTACATCAACTTGACACTATAACAGAGCTCAATTTATACAATTACTTTATAGGTATAACAATCCAGTTATCAGAGTGTATCTGTTCAGTTATTGTAAAGTGTCAAGTCAATGATAAGACTTTTTCCATGGATTGTTAATAGATGGCTTAGGATGAATTCTTAATTCTTTAAGTTTAATTTCCAACAATGCTGTGGTCTTCAGTAGGCTGTAGAAGTCTTCCAAAGTTGGTATTGTGTTTGTATTTCATCTTCTTGTTATACGCTTCCTTGAGATTGCAAGTATTGTCCATACTAGATACATATTTGACTCATTCAAATGAGGACCTTTGTACACATTTAATAATACTAGAGCTTTAGATAAGTTAAACGATTCATTAAATAATGCTTGTAAAACATTTTTAGTACAATTCCAAACTGGCTTCATTTTAAGACAGTCAAAAAAATGTGATTCCAATCTGCATTGTGTATCTGTTCACACCTCCAACATATTCCCTTTGTGGAAGAATTAATTTTAGTAATTCTATCTGGAGTTAAGAATGCTTTGTGCAAGCATTTCCAATTAAAAACTTTCCAGTATTGTGTAAAGGATGTATGTTTTATTGATAATAAAATATTTGATTTAATTTCTTCAGTTAGCTGTAATAAGTGCCCTTTTGTTATATAATTCCAATATGAGGATTTGGGTGTTGTTTTATGATTTATCAATATCTTGTAAAATTTTGAAATATTATTTCCCATGTCATAATCATTATATATGATTTCATATAGGTATTTTGTAAGTTTAAGTATTTCTTTAAATGAAGAATTACTAATTATTCTGCATAAGTCTTGCAAATATGTCAGAATGCTTTGCATAGTTAGCTAATCTGGTCATGGAATTTTTGTGTGTTGTTTCTATTGTTTGCATTTCCAGAACTTTTAGTTCTTTGATATATTGAAACCAACAAGCAAATCCTTTCTGTTCCCTGGAATTAATTATTTCTCTGTATATTTTACGTGGCTAGCTCTTTGTAACCATGAATGGTGTTAAAAGATCAAATAAGATTTTTAAATCTATATTTGCATTAATAATTTTCCTAAATGAGTCAATGTAATAATTAATCATACGAGTTTTAGCGGGCTTAGTTATGTTATATTGCATACTAATATATATGTGCCATGGCAAATTGTTTTTATCTATTTGAAATTTTTTTTTTGTAAATCAAATTCATTTATTGATATTACAGTTAGTAATTCTTTCCAATTTGCAGAATAATTTGGACTTATCCAGTCTAAGATTGTTTTAGATATTGATGCTTTTATATATGTTTCTATATCAGAAAAGTTTAATCCCCCCTGTTTCCATGTTCTGATATGATGTATTAAAGCTATTCTGTTTCTTTTGGAAAACCATAAAAATTTTATTAGGCATGAGTTTATTTCTTTGAGTATATCCATTTCTGGTAACAGTTGTATTGCCAAAGCTATATATAGAATCTTGGCTAGTAAAACCATTTTTATTAACTGTAGTCTAGCTTCAAATGTTAATATTATTTTGTACCACTTTTCCACAGAGATTTTAATTGCATTGATGATATTATTGTAGTTTTTTTTAGACTAATTCATTATTATCCTTGCATAACTCAATTCCTAGATATTTTAAGGTAACTTCTTGTTTCCCTATAATGTGATTCCCCTTCATCTGGAATTCTTTTTTTTTTAAAAAAAATAAAAATTAAAAATTTTGATTTTGATTTATTGAAATGGAGCCCTGAAGTCATGTACAATGTGTCAATTAAAATAGCTAATTCTTCTAATGTCTCTTTTGTATTGGATAATGTTAATAATATGTCATCAGCAAAGAGCAGTACTTTAGAATTGTATTGTTCATAAACATCTAACTCCTTTCTTCTTCTTCTTCTTCTTCATTGGGCTGCTTCCGTTAGGGGTCACCACAGCAGATCAACTGTTTCCATTTCTTCCTGTCCTCTGCATCTTGCTCTGTCACACCAACCACCTGCATGTCCTCTCTCACCACATCCATAAACCTTATTTTAGGCCTTCCTCTTTTCCTGTTACCTGGCAGCTTCATCCCTAGCATCTTTTTCCCAATATACTCTGCATCCCCCCTCAGCACATGTCCAATGTAATCTTGCCTCTCTGGCTTTGTCTCCAAATCTTCCAACCTGGGCTGACCCTCTAATATGCTTATTCCTAATCCTGTCCATCCTCATCACACCCAGTGCAAATCTTAACATCTTCAACTCTGCCACGTCAAGCTCTGACTCCTGCCTTTTTGTCAATGCCACTGTCTCCAACCCATATAACATAGCTGGTCTCACTACCCTCTTGTAGACCTTCCCTTTCACTTTTACTGGTACTCGTCTGTCACAAATCACTCCTGACACTCTTCTCCACCCACTCCATCCTGCCTGTACTCTCTTCTTCACCTCTCTTCCACATTTACCATTACTCTGAACTGTTGATCCCAAGTGTTTAAACTCATCCACCTTTGACACCTCTACTCCCTGCATCCTCACCATTCCTCTATCCTCCCTTTCATTCACACACACATATTGTCTTAGTCCTGCTGACCTTCATTCCTCTTCTCTCTAGAGCATAACTCCATCTCCTCCACCTGTTCCCTACTCTCACTACAGATCACAATGTCATCTGCAAACATCATAGTCCATGGGGACTCCTGTCTGATCTCATCTGTCAACCTGTCCATCACCATTGCAAATAAGAAAGGACTCAAAGCTGATCCTTGATATAATCCCACTTCCACCTTAAATGCATCCGTCACTCCCACCACAGACCTCACCGCTGTCACACTACCCTTGTACATATCCTGTACCACTCTTACATACTTCTCTGACACTCCCGACTTCCTCATATAATACCACAACTCCTCTCTAGGCCCCCCTGTCATATGCTTTCTCTAAGTCCACAAAGACACAATGCAACTCCTTCTGACCTTCTCTGTACTTCTCCATCAACACTCTCAAAGCAAACATTACATATGTAGTGCTCTTTCCTGGCATGAAACCATCCCACTACATCACAACAGAATTGTACTCATGGCCTTCACTCACTCTCCCACCTTGGCTGTAACCAATCCAGCATTCCCAGACTTACACTCAATGCAGTCCCTAAATCTGTATGTTATACTGGCAGTCAGATTCCCCAATATTTCCCTCTCCTGAAAGTGATCACAGCCCTCCACCTTCTCCATGTGGTACCTGAAGTATTATAATACCACAGAAAATAAAGTTTCCATGAAATAAAACAATTAAAGCTGAAACAATGTAAGGATTTGCTATTACTCAGTCAGTGATCTTTTTATTTTGCATTGTGTTAAATAGTTCTGTTTTGTCACAGAGTGAGTGCCCTTCTACATACTTACTGAAAAAATGACTAGTAGATGGCCTTTCGCCTCTTATTCAAAATGCTAATTCTGAATGGTATGCCATTTTATACTTTAGAGAAGTAATTCTAGTACCTCTTCAGAACTATACAGACACAGAGGTCAAACAGACAATGTTTCTGTATGTGTCAGACCTCAGTAATTATGTTTAAACTCTTTCAACCAAAACTAGTGACTGAATAAAAGTATACATTAGAGGTGTAAAGTCATCTTTACAAGAACTGAAGGGGGCTGAGTGGGTGATACTCTGTTAAATTAACAGGAATGGTAGTTTAAGCAAACAATGGAGACTGAGTGGGACATGTAATACTTATACACTGCAAAAATCTGTTATTTCTGTACTTCATTGGAACAAGACTAACTTGAGCAGCAAAAAAGCTCTTCTGTACTTTAAAACTGTAGCAAACTGCTTGCTACATTTGTGGCAAGCAGTTGCTACAATTTATGCTACACACAGAGAACTAAAGCACTTCAGTTCTTTTTTTTATTTATTTATTTTTATTTTATTTTTCAAATACAGTTGAATAAATTCCATAGGATTTGTATATAATATCTTAGTAACTATGTACACTATTTACATCAACATGACACTATAACAGAGCTCAGTTTATACAATTACTTTATAGGTATAACAATCCAGTTATCAGAGTGTATCTGTTCAGTTATTGTAACGTGTCAAGTCAATGATAAGACTTTTTCCATGGATTTTTAATAAATGGCTTAGGATGAATTCTTAATTCTTTAATTTTAATTTCCAACAATGCTGTGGTCTTCAGTAGGCTGTAGAAGTCTTCCAAAGTTGGTATTGTGTTTGTATTCCATCTTCTTGTTATACACTTCCTTGAGATTGCAAGTATTGTCCATACTAGATACATATTTGACTCATTCAAATGAGGACCTTTGTACACATTTAATAATACTAGAGCTTTAGATAAGTTAAACGATTCATTAAATAAGGCTTGTAAAAAGTTTTTAATACAATTCCAAAATGGCTTCATTTTAACACAGTCAAAAAAATGTGATTCCAATCTGCATTGTGTATCTGTTCACACCTCCAACATATTCCCTTTGTGGAAGAATTAATTTTAGTAATTCTATCTGGAGTTAAGAATGCTTTGTGCAAGCATTTCCAATTAAAAACTTTCCAGTATTGTGTAAAGGATGTATGTTTTATTGATAATAAAATATTTGATTTAATTTCTTCAGTTAGCTGTAATAAGTGCCCTTTTGTTATATAATTCCAATATGAGGATTTGGGTGTTGTTTTATGATTTATCAATATCTTGTAAAATTTTGAAATATTATTTCCCATGTCATAATCATTATATATGATTTCATATAGGTATTTTGTAAGTTTACATATTTCTTTAAATGAAGAATTACTAATTATTCTGCATAAATCTTGCAAATATGTCAGAATGCTTTGCATAGTTAGCTAATCTGGTCATGGAATTTTTGTATGTTGTTTCTATTGTTTGCATTTCCAGAACATTTAGTTCTTTGATACATTGAAACCAACAAACAAATCCTTTCTGTTCCCAGGAATTAATTATTTCTCTGTATATTTTACATGGCTAGCTCTTTGTAACTATGAATGGTGTTAAAAGATCAAACCAGATTTTTAAATCTATATTTGCATTAATAATTTTCCTAAATGAGTCAATGTAATAATTAATCATACGAGTTTTAGCGGGCTTAGTTATCTTATATTGCATACTAATACATATGTGCCATGGCAAATTGTTTTTATCTATTTGAAATTTTGTTTTTTGTAAATCAAATTCATTTATTGATATTGCAGTTAGTAATTCTTTCTGATTTGCAGAATAATTTGGACTTATCCAGTCTGAGATTGTTTTAGATATTGATGCTTTTACATATGTTTCTATATCAGAAAAGTTTAATCCTCCCTGTTTACATGGTCTGATATGATGTATTAAAGCTATTCTGTTTCTTTTGGAAAACCATAAAAATTTTATTAAGCATGAGTTTATTTCTTTGAGTATATCCATTTCTGGTAACAGTTGTATTGCCAAAGCTATATATAGAATCTTGGGTAGTAAAACCATTTTTATTAACTGTAGTCTATCTTCAAATGTTAATATTATTTTGTTCCACTTTTCCACAGAGATTTTAATTGCATTGATGATATTATTGCAGTTTTTTTAGACTAATTCATTATTATCCTTGCATAACTCAATTCCTAGATATTTTAAGTTAACTTCTTGTTTCCCTATAATGTGATTCCCCTTCATCTTGAATTCTTTTTTTTATTTAAAAATAAAAATTAAAAATTTTGATTTTGATTTATTGAAATGGAGCCCTGAAGTCATGTGTCAATTAAAATAGCTAATTCTTCTAATGTCTCTTTTGTTTTGGATAATGTTAATAAATGTCATCAGCAAAGAGCATTACTTTAGAATTGTATTGTTCATAAACATCTACTCCTTTCTTCTTCTTCTTCTTCTTTCGGTTGCTTCTGTTAGGGGTCGCCACAGCAGATCAACTGTTTCCATTTCTTCCTGTCCTCTGCATCTTGCTCTGTCACACCAACCACCTGCATGTCCTCTCTCACCACATTCATAAACCTAATCTTAGGCCTTCCTCTTTTCCTGTTACCTGGCATCTTCATCCTTAGCATCTTTTTCCCAATATACTCTGCATCCCTCCAGAGCACATGTCCAAACCAATGTAATCTTGCCTCTCTGGCTTTGTCTCCAAACCTTCCAACCTGGGCTGACCCTCTAATATGCTTATTCCTAATCCGGTCCATCCTCGTCACACCCAGTGCAAATCTTAACATCTTCAACTCTGCCACGTCAAGCTCTGACTCCTGCCTTTTTGTCAATGCCACTGTCTCCAACCCATATAACATAGCTGGTCTCACTACCCTCTTGTAGACCTTCCCTTTCACTTTTACTGGTACTCGTCTGTCACAAATCACTCCTGGCACTCTTCTCCACCCACTCCATCCTGCCTGTACTCTCTTCTTCACCTCTCTTCCACATTTACTATTACTCTGAACTGTTGATCCCAAGTGTTTAAACTCATCCACTTTTGACACCTCTACTCCCTGCATCCTCACCATTCCTCTAGCCTCCCTTTCATTCACACACACATATTCTGTCTTAGTCCTGCTGACCTTCATTCCTCTTCTCTCTAGAGCATATCTCCATCTCCTCCATCTGTTCCCTACTCTCACTACAGATCACAATGTCATCTGCAAACATCATAGTCCACGGGGACTCCTGTCTGATCTCGTCTGTCAACCTGTCCATCACCATTGCAAATAAGAAAGGGCTCAGAGCTGATCCTTGATGTAATCCCACCTTCACCTTAAATGCATCCATCACTCCCACAGACCTCACCGCTGTCACACTACCCTTGTACATATCCTGTACCACTCTTACATACTTCTCTGACACTCCCGACTTCTTCATATAATACCACAACTCCTCTCTAGGCCCCCCTGTCATATGCTTTCTCTAAGTCCACAAAGACACAATGCAACTCCTTCTGACCTTCTCTGTACTTCTCCATCAACACTCTCAAAGCAAACATCACATCTGTAGTGCTCTTTCCTGGCATGAAACCATACTGCTGATCACTAATCATCACCTCCCTTCTTAACTTAGCTTCCACTACTCTTTCCCATAACTTCATGCTGTGACTGATCGATTTAATCCCTCTGTAGAAACCAAAAAAAACTCCAAACCAGTAAATACCAAAATCCAGAGCAAAGGAGAAAAGCGAACCAGTTCAACTGTAGCTCACTGCCAAATTTATTCAAAATAAAAGGCGAAAAACATATGAGATCAAGCGCTTTCGCCTGGATCAGTACCAGGCTTTTTCAAGATGAGTTTGCACTCACAAAAACACAGATTTATATACTACAAGTAATAATATCACATGATCAAATGTGTTAACAGCTTAGTTGATAGGCAAATAAATTAATAGGCAAATACATTGTTAATTGGTAACCTTGGACTATTCTGAAACAGCATGAAGAGCTCAAGCAAATAATCAGAGAGCGTCCCTCTTTTGTTAGAAGGAAGGACAGGAATCTCAAAGGGTTATTTGAAGGGAAACCTAGAGTAGGTGGTAAGCGAATTTGCCCCAAACCTGGGACCTACAGTTGTGGAGCATGCAAGCAGTGCACCTATGTGGTAAACGATAGTGTATTATTCATCCCATCAAGAAGATTTAAATTTAGGGCTGAATATTACTATAACTGTGGGGTGAAGGGTGTTGTGTATTTGGGTTTTTGTATACAATGCTGTAGTTTCTGTGTGGGTAAAACCGAGAACCCTTAGAAGAAGGATTTACGAGCATTTATATGAAATTTCTAAAAAGAAGGACACTAATGCTTTCTACAAACATCTTGGCACATGTCCTAATATGCAGTTGAGATTTATGGTTTTAGAGCAAGTTCTGCAGGACAGTAGAGGAGGGGACTGGGAGGCCTGGCTTGAGTATAAGGAGCTGTTGTGGCAACTTAAACTGAATGCCACAAAACCCCCAGGCCTGAATGACAGTGTCAGCATTGTTAGTGTCCTTAAATTAAGAAGGGCTAAATTATAAATTATAAAATTATAATTTATAAAACTACAGTTTTTATGACTGAGTCCATTTTATACAACAGATAGTTTTATTTATTTATCAACTAATAAATTTCATCACTTTTTGTAGGCATTTTTTGCATAAAGTCTATTGAACACACACACTGTGATTTTATAGGTTCGATTTATTCATTTACCCACTTCAACATAGATTTTTAAAAAAAAGATTTTTAGGATTGATTAATGATGCATTAATGTTTTTCAATGTTTTTTAATGTTTATCAATGTTTCTTAATGTTTTTTAACATTTTATTGTTCTACAGAAGTGTTTTTATCACTGCATGGCTTACAATTTTTTAAGAGCATGGCTCAGTGGTTCTGTTTGCACTAGGTTATCAATTAACAATGTATTTGCCTATTAATTTATTTGCCTATCAACTAAGCTAAAGAACAAAAAACAAAAACTGATAACCAAAAAAGCATAACGAGTCCAGGAAAACCTCACAAGTACAAAAAATAAGTCCACGTAAACGTACTTTATTAAAAACGTTTTCGCCTCTGTAAACACAAAAGCTTCATCAGACAAGAAAAAAGTGCCAAATGAACACAATTTAAAACCTTCAAGCCAAGTACCATGATGTCATTTCCTTGGCAACAAAAGCAAGACAATTAATGGTTTACTTAAGAAACCAGTATCTATTAATTAAAAATATATACAAGCAACCAAATGAAGTGTATATTATAATACATCTCTAATAACTATATACATATATAATAAATGTAACTAAAATGGTGTATGTTAAAAGACACGTCCTAGCAGTGTTAAGCACATTCCTAAAATGTAAAAAAATAAACAAAAATGTACAAATATGTATAAGGATGTACCTAAATACGAAAGTAAACCTAGCCTTATTAAACATAGATGGCTATTAATTTCGTGTAAGGACAACTCTTAAAAAATAAAGGTACACACTTGCTACCTAAGGTAACTTTTATATTTTAAAACTACAGAAATATTACAGGCTTCATTCAACCCGGGGACAGAAAAAGCATCTAATAAAAGTTGCTATTCCAATTCTCTTGTTTCAAGTAGGAGGGGTTGAGGACCCCCCCTAATACCAACTCTAACAACATCAATGCCCATAAAGTGAAAGCTATGCCCAACATGATTTAAAATATGTTTCGAGAGGGCATTATCACCTTTTTTGTTCTTTATAGCATAATTATGTTGGTAAATACGGTCCCGTAATCTACGGTCCGTCTTACCAACATAAAATGCAGGGCAGCAATCACAGAGGGCAAGGTAAACCACTGATTTGGTATTACAACTAATCTTGTGTTTTATAATATATTTCTCACCTTTAATGGTGAATGAACTCCCAACCTTCAAGAGCCTACACCAGTTACAAGCCTCACAGGTAAATGTCCCATGATCTTGATGATAGGGATGAAGGTCCTTCGTCTCAGGAACCAAGGAGGAGCAGCAGAATTAGGGCCAATTACAATGACCACGGTAACCGTCCTAATTATAGAGGCCAACAGAAGCCTTTTTTAGGGCGCAAGAACTATCAGCGACAAAACAACAAGAACAAGTTCAAATAGAGCCCATTAATGGGCCTTTTGGGGTCACCTCTCCTAAACCAACTACCTTGACTAACATTAAGAAAGACTTTAAAGTTTACAACTTTTCTCACATCAACATTGAAAGTGATTTGATTGAATTGTTGGCGTTTGGCCTTTCCTTTGTCCCTGATCAGAAGGCTCATCTGTCTAAGCTTTTAATAGATTTTAAATGCTTTGTACGCAGTTTAAATCTCAAGGTGTTATTTAATGGTGATACAGCAAGTGATAGATCTTTATTTAAGCTGTTGAGTGTTTTTAACCCTCCTTTACATCCCATCTTGCACACCTTTGAGAATGTCTGTGAACTAGATTTAAGACAGTTTTTTGAAAATGTTAAGTGGTTTGATAATCAGAGTAATATTTCACGTGACCAAAGAACAGCTTTGAAAAACATATGCAACCTTCCCATTAGGGTCATTAAACCAGACAAGGGCGGGGGTTTAGTCATTTTCGATAAGGATGACTATACCGAAAGAATGTTAACTGTATTGAACTCTCCCGCCTATGAAATCTCATCTTTAAATGAGATGACAGGTCAATACAACAGGATTAAAGGGTATTTTAGGGACTTGTTTATTGAAGGTAGGATTGACATCGATATTTTTAACTTCATAAACATTTCCTTCCCAAGGGTCCCAGTCATGTTTGGGATCCCTAAAATTCACAAAAACCTGTCCGATCCACCGATGCGTGCTTTAGTTGACGGGAGATGTTCAATTACCCACCCTTGTGCAAGAGTTGTGGACTATATTATTTCCAAATATCTCAGTTTAATACCTCAAATCTGTAAAGACTCTTGGTCTTTCTTGAAGTCCATAAACAACATCCCATTTGACCCGTCCTTTAACTTTTTAACCATCGATGTGGTGGATTTGTACACTTCCATACCACACCAGGAGGCGGTAGAATGGGTTGAGTTAATGCTGTTATATTTAAAGGCCCCGAAAGATGAGATTGTTGTTGTTACACTTCTTTTGGACATTATTTTGTCTTCAAACTTTTTTATTTTCAATAACTGTTATTATTTACAGAAAAGAGGGATTGCCATGGGCTCCCTTTGTGGGGGTAGCGTGGCAAATTTAGTTGTTGCCTACTGGGAGAATACTTTTCTCCTAAACAACCCTAAGTTTAAAAATTCTATTAAGTTTTATACACGCTTTTTAGTTGATGTGTTTGTTCTTATTCAGGGAGGTGAAGATGTTGCTGTAGACTTGATTAACCACATGAATGAATCATCCACATTTTTAAAATTCACCTACCATTTTTCGGTTAGTGAAATTGATTATCTTGATGTCAAATTGGTTAAAGACCCTTATAATAACCGACTCCTGTCCAGTATCTTTAGGAAGCCTACCTATTGCAATGCTTTCCTGCATTTTTCCAGTAACCATCCTTGGAAACAGAGGAGGTCGATTGTTAAAGGACAGTTGGTTAGAGCGGTTCGTATGTGTAATACCTCTGCGGCCTTTGAACATGAGTGTTCTACTCTGAAGGACATGTTTCTCAATAGGGGATATCCGATTGAGTTAATAGATAACTTAATCGAAGAAGTCTCCTTGAAAAGAGATAATGGGTTTTACCAACCTCTCCTCCAGAGTAGTAAACAGACCACCACTGGCATGTTGGAGCCTCTGGTTGGCTCTTTCACCTCCTTGGAACCTGAATTTGATGGACACGAATTTGGTGGTCTTGCACCTCCCCAACACTCGCTCTGTCGTGATTTCAAGACTAGCTTGATCATTACACATAACAGACATGTTAATGGTATTTGTTCCATTGTTAAGAAGAATTGGCATTTTATTCTAAATAATGCCTTTCTATCCGATATTTTGGGTCCATATCCCTCTTTTGTGTTTAAGAGGGGAAGTAATTTAAAAGAACTTTTGCAAATAAGGGAATCTTTTCATCTCCCATCGAGACAAACTGGGACATTTACCTGTGGGGCTTGTAACTGGTGTAGGCTCTTGAAGGTTGGGAGTTCATTCACCATTAAAGGTGAGAAATATATTATAAAACACAAGATTAGTTGTAATACCAAATCAGTGGTTTACCTTGCCCTCTGTGATTGCTGCCCTGCATTTTATGTTGGTAAGACGGACCGTAGATTACGGGACCGTATTTACCAACATAATTATGCTATAAAGAACAAAAAAGGTGATAATGCCCTCTCGAAACATATTTTAAATCATGTTGGGCATAGCTTTCACTTTATGGGCATTAATCTTGTTAGAGTTGGTATTAGGGGGGGTCCTCAACCCCTCCTACTTGAAACAAGAGAATTGGAATGGCAACTTTTATTAGATGCTTTTTCTGTCCCCGGGTTGAATGAAGCCTGTAATATTTCTGTAGTTTTAAAATATAAAAGTTACCTTAGGTAGCAAGTGTGTACCTTTATTTTTTAAGAGTTGTCCTTACACGAAATTAATAGCCATCTATGTTTAATAAGGCTAGGTTTACTTTCGTATTTAGGTACATCCTTATACATATTTGTACATTTTTGTTTATTTTTTTACATTTTAGGAATGTGCTTAACACTGCTAGGACGTGTCTTTTAACATACACCATTTTAGTTACATTTATTATATATGTATATAGTTATTAGAGATGTATTATAATATACACTTCATTTGGTTGCTTGTATATATTTTTAATTAATAGATACTGGTTTCTTAAGTAAACCATTAATTGTCTTGCTTTTGTTGCCAAGGAAATGACATCATGGTACTTGGCTTGAAGGTTTTAAATTGTGTTCATTTGGCGCTTTTTTCTTGTCTGATGAAGCTTTTGTGTTTACAGAGGTGAAAACGTTTTTAATAAAGTACGTTTACGTGGACTTATTTTTTGTACTTGTGAGGTTTTCCTGGACTCGTTACGCTTTTTTGGTTATCTATCAACTAAGCTGTTAACACATTTGATCATGTGATATTATTACTTGTAGTATATAAATCTGTGTTTTTGTGAGTGCAAACTCATCCTGAAAAAGCCTGGTTCTGATCCAGGCGAAATCGCTTGATCTCATATGTTTTTCGTCTTTTATTTTGAATAAATTTGGCAGTGAGCTACAGTTGAACTGGTTCGCTTTTCTCCTTTGCTCTGGATTTTGGTATTTATTGGTTTGGAGTTTTTTTTGGTTTCTTCAGTTCTTGTTTGATCAATGGCTGAAGGGGTTGATCGATCCAGCTTTTTGGATACAGCGTTACTTCTAAGGGACGAAGCGGAAGATGCACCAGTCACTCGGGGTGAATTCAAGCAGGGGCTGTCCCTTTTAAAGCAATTAACTAATGCATTAAGCACTAAGACCACTGGGCTCGAGGTTTTGTTACCGGGTAATCAAGAGAACAGACCTGGTTAAACACAGCAGTAACATCGGAGACTGGTTTCAAAGTTCCTCTCTTAGCGGAAGTTCCTGGCGGGATTCCATTGGGTAGCACCGATCCACAGGAGCAACAAGCTAGAACTCAAGGCATAAGCAACACCAGAAATGACAACGCAAAAAAGGATTTTAACTTTACTACATGGACTGAAAAGCAATTCCTCTTCAAACAAGGTACCTTTGTTAACAGCAGTAATTCTGACAATTGTGCTGAGCGTAATTTTAAAACTTTAAATGATAAGTTATATGCATACAAAAGTACGCAATTGGAGATTGATTACTTAAAGGAATGTCTGCGAGTGCAGCGTGTCCCTAAAGGGCTATACTGCTACAAATTCCCCAACAACGCTGTGGCTGGTTCTCGTCTTTACCATAATTTAGTAAAAACCTTCGATAAAGCAGGGCTGGAAATGATAGAATGCATTGTTAAGGACAATGAAGAAAAGGCTGATACTCTGCTTCAAGAAGTGATAGTGCTTAACGATTCCGTTGTAAAGAGTAAAAACTTCCTGTCTGTTAAAAGGGAGTATGATAATGTCTTTAATGAGGTGGACCAATTTTGTATCAAGATAGTGAATCGTAAAATTAGGAAACTTGAGCGTGATCTTGTGGAATACAGGGAAGGTACTGCCTACCCATTGTTGGGTAGGAATAGGCAAGACGCAAGGCAAAACACTGATGTGAATAATGAGGTAAATTTTAATGATAATGACTGTTCCAGCCCCAGATTTGCCTAGGAGGAGTGAAAGACTTGCCCAAAAGAACAATCAAGATGGTCCTTCGGATTTTTATTATCCCCAGGGCAGGGCAGGGGGGAGACGGACTATGTACCACCCACAGGGCTGGAACAGAACATGGAGATAAGGGGTATGAATTGTACAATTATTTGTACCCCTTCCAACCATTTATCTGAAACTGTTCATGGTGAATGTGTGGTAGTGAGAAAGGGTAATTTTTGTATCTACAATTTTACTGATGTTAAAGTGACTAATGATCTTTTTGAACTCTTCACCAGAGGTTTTCAGTTTGTACCCAAACGCAATGTTGATTTAACTTGTGTCTTGGTGGACCTAAAAATGTTTACCAGACGTTTGAATCTTGCTTTGTATTTTAAAGATCAAACCCAGATTGTGGAGGGGCTATCTAGACCTAGTACTTTTAATCCGCCTTTGAATCCATTTCTAAATGTTTTTGAGGAATTGGTAGAAGCTGATTTAAGAAATCATTGCACTAATAGGGCACACACTTCATACTCCAACTTGAACCAGGATTTAAGCCAATTAATAGACAGGTTCAGAGAAGAAGACATCAGGGTGATGAAGCCGGACAAGGGTGGTGGCACTGTTTTAATGTACAACATGGTATATGATACATTAATTTACAACATGTTACAGGATACCGAACGATATGAATTAATGTCCAGAAATGAGTTGAATTTAGCACACTCCAAAATTAGTTTTCTGCTTACGGATCATTTGTTATAGGGAGCCATTAATGAGAAGTTGTTCAATTACCTCTATGTTAAGAACCCAAGAATCCCGGTGAGATTTGGGATTCCTAAGACCCACAAAGGCTTAGCTCCACTAAATTTTAGACCTATTGTTGCAGGAGCCGGTGGTATAACTGAACCACTGGGCAAATTCATTGATTTCACCATTAACGAATTTGCATTTTCACTGGACCATGTGTGCAAGGACTCGTGGGAATTTTTGAAAGGTATCCAGAAAGAATTATTTAAGCCTGACCTGCTAATGGTCACTATTGACATAGTGGAGTTATTTCCCAGCATTCCCCACAATTTAGGTTTGGAATGGTTTAATGACACATTAGCGGCTATGTCGAACCTGGATGGCAATACCATTGGATTATTGGTGGAATTTATGGAAATTATATTAGAAAATAATTTCATCTATTTCAGTGGCAAGTTTTTTAAGCAGAAAAAGGGTGTAGCAGTGGGAACTGCTTGTGCCTCCAGCTATGCCAGTATTGTTTTGCACCATTGGGAGAGTGAATTTATTTTCTCCACACATTGGGTCAGGTTCATTAGTCATTACAAAAGATACCTGGATGACATATGTTTGCTCTGGAATGGTACTTTGGACCAATTTCTTGATTTTATGGATTATATTAACTCCACCACCTTTTTCTTGAAATTCACCTACAATGTAAGTCATGAATCCCTGAACTATTTGGACATTACTCTTTCCAAGGACATTTACAATGGTATTTTCCAGTCCAAAGTTTATAGAAAAGAGTCCTTTTCAAACTCCTATTTACACTTTGACAATGGTCATCCTTTTTATCAGAAGAAAGGCATAGTCAAAGGACAGTTAATACGTGCCTCAAGAATGTGTAGTACGGGTGAATTTTTTCTAGAAGAGGTGGATCTATTAAAGCAGCTATTTGGAGAAAGAGGGTACCCGGCACTTTTGGTTGATGAGTTAGCCAAGGAGGTCATTATGGTAGGGACGATGTATATTCCCCTTTGTTGGGGAAAGGGACAACACAGAATATTGGTTCAAAATCTTTGGGGAAGTTTGATTCTCACAATAGCTTTGTGTACCCTTTTTCGGAGGATTCTTCCGAGGTAGAACAGTCAATTTTAAGATTTTGGCCTATTCTGAAACAGCATGAAGAGCTCAAGCAAATAATCAATGAGCGTCCCTCTTTTGTTAGAAGGAAGGACAGGAATCTCAAAGGGTTATTTGAAGGGAAACCTAGAGTAGGTGGTGTTTAATTTGCCCCAAACCTGGGACCTACAGTTGTGGAGCATGCAAGCAGTGCACCTATGTGGTAAACGATAGTGTATTATTCATCCCATCAAGAAGATTTAAATTTAGGGCTGAATATTACTATAACTGTGGGGTGAAGGGTGTTGTGTATTTGGGTTTTTGTATACAATGCTGTAGTTTCTGTGTGGGTAAAACCGAGAGAACCCTTAGAAGAAGGATTTACGAGCATTTATATGAAATTTCTAAAAAGAAGGACACTAATGCTTTCTACAAACATCTTGGCACATGTCCTAATATGCAGTTGAGATTTATGGTTTTAGAGAAAGTTCTGCAGGACAGTAGAGGAGGGGACTGGGAGGCTCGGCTTGAGTATAAGGAGCTGTTGTGGCAACTTAAACTGAATGCCACAAAACCCCCAGGCCTGAATGACAGTGTCAGCATTGTTAGTGTCCTTAAATTAAGAAGGGCTAAGTTATAAATTATAAAATTATAATTTATAAAACTACAGTTTTTATGGCTGAGTCCATTTTATACAACAGATAGTTTTATTTATTTATCAACTAATAAATTTCATCACTTTTTGTAGGTATTTTTTTCATAAAGTATATTGAACACACACACTGTGATTTTATAGGTTCTATTTATTCATTTACCCACTTTAACATAGATTTTTAAAAAAAGATTTTTAGGATTGATTAATGATGCATTAATGTTTTTCAATGTTTTTTAATGTTTATCAATGTTTCTTAATATTTTTTAACATTTTATTGTTCTACAGAAGTGTTTTATCACTGCATGGCTTACAATTTTTTAAGAGCATGGCTCAGTGGTTCTGTTTGTACTAGGTTACCAATTAACAATGTATTTGCCTATTAATTTATTTGCCTATCAACTAAGCTGTTAACACATTTGATCATGTGATATTATTACTTGTAGTATATAAATCTGTGTTTTTGTGAGTGCAAACTCATCTTGAAAAAGTCTGGTATTGATCCAGGTAAAAGCGCTTGATCTCATGTTTTTCGTCTTTTATTTTGAATAAATTTGGCAGTGAGCTACAGTTGAACTGGTTCGCTTTTCTCCTTTGCTCTGGATTTTGGTATTTATTAATCCCTATGTAGTTACTACAGCTCTGCACATCAAACTTATTCTTAAAAATTGGTACCAAAACACATGTTCTCCATTCCTCAGGCATCCTCTCACTTTCCAAGATTTCAATAAACAATCTAGTTCAAAACTCCACTGCCATTTCACATAAACACCTCCATGCTTCCATAGATATGTCATCTGGACCAACAGCCTTTCCATTCTTCATCCTCTTCATAGCTATCTTTACTTCCTCCTTACTAATCCACTGCACATCATGATTCCTTTGATTTTTGTATTGTTACAAATTGAATCTGCCAATATTTCAGTAGCCAACGCAAATAGAATTGGTGACATGGGACATCCTTGTTTAGTACCCTTTGTTATATGTACAGATTCAGAGGTGAAAGGACCTAGCTTAACATATGCTAAATTATTTGTATATGTATTCTTTAGTAGATGAACAAAGGAAGGAGGAAATTCAAATAACACCAGAATTTTGAATAAATAGTCCCAATTTAGGGAATCAAAGGCTTTCTCTATAACTAAGCCATTTATGAGTGTTTCTTTATTTTCTTTATTAACATAATCTATAAGAGAAATTATCCTTTTAATATTGTCATGTGTGTGTCTATGATATATAAATCCAGTTTGATTATTTATTGTTTTGGATAGTGGTATTTTCATTCTGTTAGTTAATATTGTCATAAATATCTTATAGCCATTATTTAATAATGATATAGGTCTATATGAGGTACAGAGGTTTGGGGATTTGTTTTTCTTTAAGATTGGTGTGATTAAGGAATATCTCCAAGAGGGTGGTATTAAAGCTTGTGACAGAATTTCTAATAGAGTTTTATGGAAGCGGGATAGTACCTTTGAAGGAAAAAAGTTTATATATTTCCTTAATTATACCATCTATACCTGGAGCTTTATTATTTTTACCCTTGTTTATTGTATCTGTAATTTCTTTGTAGGATATGGGTGCTTGCAGATCTAGTTTTAATGTTTCTGGTATTTTTTTATATTAGAACATTTTTCATCTAGATTTAATTGATTGATATGTATATTTTCTTTTTGGAAATGTTCCATATAGTGATTTATATAGGCATCAAGAATGTCACCTATATCCGAGACATTTTTCCCTTTCTTTTCATGGAAGATACTTTTAATGTTATTAGCTTTTGATTTTATTTTTATTCTTGTGGATAAATTATGTAGATATTTGGGAGAAGTGGCCAAGGTATTCATTTTTAGTTTTTCTAACGCTAAACTAGTTTTATGTGTTAGAATTTCATTGTATTTATTGTTTAATACTTCTACTTTCTTTTTGATCTCCAAATGATTTTGATTTTTTTTCAGATTTTACTGACAAAAGTTTGGATTGTAGATCTAATAATTCAGAATCCCATTCTTTGATCTTTTTTTATACCAAGTTAGGGTTTACCATATATGTAAGCTTTTAATGAGTCCCATATCATTATTTTATTTATCTTTGTGGTGTAATTAATATCTAAGAAGAACTGTAATTCAGATAATAACCAGGGCTTGAACTCTTTAATTTTAGTTATATATGCTGGAATTCTGGAGTTAAAGATTAATGGTCTGTATGCATTTTGAAGTTTTAGTATCAATGAATTGTAGTCTGAAAAGGGGCAGGGAGTGATTGAGAAATTAATGATTTTAGAGTGTAAATCATGGGCAGCAAATATTTGTTCTATTCTAGTTTGGGTACCAAATCTGTGATCTTGATGGGAAAACAACAAAGATTTATCTTCTTTAAATTTGAAAGTATCTACAAGATGAAATGATTCTACCCACTTGTTTAAAGCTTTTGATACAGCAGATGTACTCAACTCAGCAGTCTTTTATTTGTAGTTTCAGACATATCAAATATGCAGTTAAAGTCTCCTCCTAATATTACATTGCCTTTATAATTATTGGAAATGAAATCCAAGTGTTTTTTAACAGTTCCTGATCCAATGCCTGAGAACCAGTATAGATTGACTAGGGTCCATATTCTGTTATTATATTTAACTATTACTAATGCCATAAGGCCTTCTTTATCTTCATACTTATAAATGATTTCTGGGTTAATCACATTTGTTTTCCATAGAATTGCTACCCGTTTTGTCTTTGTCTTATAAGTGGATTGCGTCAATATCATATATTCCTTAGGATTCCATTTGTAATTGTCATTTGTTTTGAAATGAGTTTCTTGAAGGAAGACAATTTGTGCTTTGTTCAGTTTTAAATATTTCAGTAGATTTGATCTCTTGCTAAGATTGTTTAAAAGCCATCGGTATTTAAAAATAATAAAGTTAAATCCATCTTAGGTTATTTAGACTATGTATTTTTTGTTTTATTGTGACTATTAAACTTTTTATTCTGATAACTATAAAGTATATGTTTGAGCTTCTAAAGGAAATTATCAGTTTTATACTTTGAGTGTTTACCAATAAAGTAATGTTTTGGTTAGGCTTACTAAAAATGTTTTTGTGAAATAAATTTAAACTGATAAATGTTAACAAAACTAAGATCTACAATAGCCATGGAATGAAAATCATTCCTAATCTGATGGATAAACCTAGGTCCATCAGATTATCACTCATACCTTGACAATCCAGAACATCTGAGCTCCATAAATTGAATTATCATATGGATAATCTTTGTAACAGGAATAAACAATATTTATATTATTTTGAGCAGATATAGAACTATTGTAGATTAGACATAATTCTAATACAATATAAATGTCTACTTATTGTATAAGCAATTAATATTTACATGAAAGATAGATGACAAGCAATTCAATCATAGTAAAGTAGGATGTATCATATATAAAACCTCAGTAAAAGATTATAGCCCACAAGTTTTTTATCATATTTACCCTTATTGATGAAGTCTTTCAAAACGTATTACTTAATATAAATAGATGGTAATATTTATACTTAATGTTTATAATGCAATGTATTTTATTAGATATATCAGAAGTTATATTTTATTGTTTGCCAGCACTTAAGTAATCACTTTGTTGCTAACTTACTTAAAACATCAAGTTTGTTTTATGTAAACATTGATGAAAGTTAGTGCATTTTAATTATCAGTGCATTCCTCTTCCTCCCATTTCCTACACGTAAGGATTTTCATATCTGTCATTTCTTATTATAAAATGAGTGAAATTATAGATTAAAAACAACAAATTCACTTATTGTGATTAATGATTACAAGTTCCCTTTCCATATTCATAAATTGCCATTTTATGGCATATACTGAAAGTTTTTAGATTTAAATGACAACATTCTATTTTGTATAATCAGCAAAGGTAAAACTGAGTGATTATTATCAATTTATTATTATTTGCTCAGAATGTGATTGTTACATTCTGTGACATTCCTACTTCAGGCTTCTATTATTTCTCTTGAACAACTTTGTCAGTTTGATGTCATGTATAAAACATTAGTCACCTTGGTAACAGCTTAAGTATTACGTGTGGTCAAGATGTATTACAAAACCACAATTCAAGTTAAAGCAATTATATGACTTGTTATGCACATTTACTTATATGAGAAAATCATTATGCTTCCCCTTGAAGTTCAATATAGTGTATGTCATTTATGAGAAGTTAAAACAGTAGTGTTATTATACACAAGTCCATGTTATTAAACTGTCTATTGTCAATTTAATACTATTGGTTCAGAATATGATTGTTACATTCTGTGACATTTCAAGTTCAGGCTTCTATTGTTTCTCTTGAACAACTTTGTCAGTTTGATGTCATGTATAAAACATTAGTTACCTTGGTAACTGCTTCAGTATTATATATGGTTAAGATGGGTTACAAAAACTACAATTCAAGTTAAAACAATTACATGACTTGTTATGTATATTTACTTATATAAGAAAATCATCATGCTTCCCCTGGATGTTCAATGTAGTATATGTCATTTATGACAAGTTAAGACAGTAGTGTTATTATACACAAGCCCATGTTATTAAATTCTGTCTTTAATATCTAAATTCAGCAGACTGCTTTATCTTATATGATGATTATATATTTTGTCTAGATTTACTAGAATCATACATTACATAACTATTGTTTTTTTTTTTTTTTTTTTTTGGCTGCTGCTTAGTTGTTTGAGAGACATCAAGCTGTAGTGTTTATTCTTATTATTAGCTCCTTCCAAGCATGTTTATACAGTCCATATACTTTAAATTATGAGACCATTCTAGTTTCTTATTTGTTATAAGCAATTTCCATCCTTACATACACACATATCAGTACTTCAAGCATAGGCAACAATGCCCATCCAGTTTTGCCAGAATACCATTCATTAGTTCATGTAATGTGTTTCCAGGCTGTTCTTAAAATATCCAAACCAATATTTGTCCTGTTCCATTTTACCAGCCTGTTCCATGCAGTGGCCACTCTGCAGTGAACCACTCAACACACTTTCCATTCCCACAGATATTTCCATGAAGGAAATCTGATGACTCTCTAGCACTTCCCAGCAACCCCAAATACCCCTAGAATCAGCAATCCTCATATACCCAACACATCCAAACAAGCTCACCTCCCAGACCACTGCAAAGGGTATTGCACAAAACCAAGTGCTCTTAGTCTTTCACAATAACTCAGACTTCCACTCTTATGTAAGTCCTTAATGTGTTTGGACCAAAATACATTTTAAATATAAAATTGCCCTTATTATTTTTTTTCTTTATCAAGAATCAACTTAATGAGATAAATGAAGTGTTGGGAGATCATCAATATGTGTATATGTGGTTTAAACCAGCCCTTTTATTATTTTTTTGTAAACCAAAAACGTTATTGCTGAGAATCATCTCTGAGGCTCCTCACAACCATTAAGCATTATTGTGACTCTGTCTCTGTTACCATAGCAACCTGGGAGCATCTGTTTCTGTTAGTGTGCCTGTATACTGCATACCAGAGGCTCATAATGCACCTGAAGCAAAGCTTCACTTCACTGCAACTTCAAGCCTAAATTCCTTCCCTTTCAGTGAGGCAGCAGCCAGGAAAAGAGCAGAGAGCAAACAGATAAAAAAAACTGCCAACAAACTGCCACAACAAGAGACAACACACTCCTCCAGCCCTCCCACCTCTCACTCAGCAGATGTACAAACAAACCATCCTCTGCCAAAATATCCCAAATCACAGTTCTATCCACCCCCTTCCCCTAGACCCAGGCTAAAACACCAAATGTCTCTTCCTAATACACAAGCATCAGTAAACCTCGATCACAAGCCGCAACCCACAGTATTCCGGAGATGAAAACGGCAACATATAACAGCTGCCAGACACAGCTGTATCAACGTACACCATGTCAGGCTTAATCAAACAGCATTTGAAGCTATGATACCTGCCAGAAATTGATATTAATTATGTTTAGACAGAATAATAATGACATTTGTACTAGCTGCCAGACACAGCTGCATCCATGCACACCATATCAGGATTGATCAAACAGCACTCAAAGCTATGATACCTGCCATAATTGATATTAACTATATTTAGACAGAATAATGATGACATTTGTACTAAGAGCTTGCTACTATTATTTAACCAGGATATACATGACATTTCTAAATCATACTTTAACTGAAGAAGGCATTAGTCTCCATGACAGCACTTACTTTTTCAAAACACTGTACTGTTACTGCTATTATATATGATGTTAATTTGTTACATTTGAGTCTGAATTCTGATGAATGGTACCTTGTAGAATTAGTTAATTAATCACTTAAATTATTATAAGTAAAATCAATGAAAAATTAATATGATAATTATTTACTGAGCTCAAATAGGGGAATAGAAACTTCTATGTTTGTATTATATATTGCTTTGTTTGGCTTATAAATATAATGTAAATAGCAACCCATCTTGACCTAAGGGAAGCCGCAGTGGTGCAGCAGTTAGCATTGCCACCTCACACCAAGAGGTTCTCCGGTTTGATCTTCGGCTTTAAATAAAAAACATGCTTGGTGGTTTTAAGAAGTGGTCTGCCTCCTCTACACTCATTTTTGTTGACATCCTAATAAGAAATAACAGAAAAGTATCTATGTTCAAATGAATATGCATAAAAAAATAGCCTGCATCAGTAGTAGAGGGTAATAAAACCTTGAATGCAAACCAGGCAATCTGAGTTTTACTAGTGGTTCAGGTGTTTGATGGCAAAGATGGGTAGGATGTGCGTACCCATCTGATGGGGGAAGGGATGGTGGCTTCTGCCTGGTTCACTCCTCTGCTCTAATGATAGGGCCCTGGGTGGAAGGAAAAGACCCACCATGATGCGTGAAAATGGAGCCAGGAAGGACATAGGTGTGACCACCCAATCAGGTGATGGTAGTGCCAGTCTGTGGTTGTAGGGAATATGCATACAAAGATAAGGAGGCATAAGTAGCTCTGAAGGTGCCCCTAGTGCTCACATCACCACCAGGGGTGGAGTTAAGCCAAAATAAAGAAAAGAACTCTTTGATAGCATGCCAGGCAGCAAAAGCACAAAACACCCTCACAGTTAACTGGATGCTGGCCCAATGTAGTGTCTAATTGAGAGGAGGAGGAGGTTAGCAGGCATCAGAGCAAAAGAAATGCAGAAAAATGGGAAAAAAAACTAATACTTTTATCCTGCTGCATGGAGAACGAATGGTAAACTAAAGTCTATTATTAGGTTAAAAATGTGAATTATATAATTATTGCCATAGAAAGGAGAATTTGGAGAATGGTTTAATCAATGGAATAAGAAGCAGGAGGCACAGTGCTCAAATCTTGATGGGGAATACATTTAGGGAGCCTAATATTAGGAGAGTGGCATAATAGTCAAGGTATTTACCTCACAGCTATAAGGTATAGGGTTTGATTCTCATCTTCAGTCACTGTTTGTTTTTTGGCTAGGCATGTAATAGTCTGCAGACTAGTCATTACCTATGAGCCTAGTGACAGCCTGGTCATAAGACTTCTCTAGATAACTCATTGAATCTTTTGTTCTCCCATCCTGCCAAGTTTTGTAGCGGGCACAGTGGTGCAGCGGTAGTGTTGTTGCCTCACAGCAAAAGGCTCTCTGGTTTGATTCTCAGCTGGCATGCCTTCTGCATGGAATCTGCATGTCCTCCCTGTGTTTGTGTGGGTTTCCTCCAGATGCTCTGGTTTTCTCCCACATTATAACGACACACGTCTGGAGCATTTCTCCCTGGGCCTCTGCTGAAAATTGGCTTTGTTCCAAGTCAGAATTTCCCAGTTAACAAATGTTAAATAAATAAAAATTGTAATACCCTGTGTCACCCTGTGGGGAGGGGGGTATCCAAGAATAACTGTTTATATCCACATCTTAAATCCTCTGATTTCTTCCTACCTCCCAAAAACATGATTTGCTGGATACAGTAAATTATCTAGGTATATTTAATTCATCCTGCCCTTGTGTCCCAAGCCATAACTTAAAAGGATCCATGGAACAGTCCTCTTATCCAGTTTATAAATGCTAAATACATGCATACATACACATGTAGATACAACATATCAGTAAGACCAAAAGCTGGATGTTGGTAGGCCATCATCCATAGCCAATTAATTTTTTTCTCCAAAATGCATCTATCCCCACCTGCTTGCTCCCTTGCTGGCCAGCAGATACATTCAATGCCTGTTGTGTCTGAGCTGCATGTCAGCCACTTGCACCTTTACTGACCACAGCACTATGTGCTACATAGGAGGCTGCTGCTCCTGGAAGCCTGTGCATGTTTGGACCATTTTCACTGGTCTTCACCCAGTATGTGCTTAAACAGCAGGCTCTTAAACAACCAAACCCTCAAGGTGGGTGAGACAGCACTTCATCCCTCATGCCCATCACCCCACCCTACCCCAGCTAACCTCTGTGCAACTACTCCAACTCCAGTCCCCAAGGATGCAGTCAAGCCTCCATTTCCCTGCACCACATATCCAACTTACTTGTTGCTATAACAACCATCAGTAAGCAAAAGGAACTAGTCTTTAAGGAATGTCAGTGCTGTATTTAAAATACAATGTGGTAGTTGTAGGGGAAAAGAAACTGGAGCAATATTGCAGAATTCATTTCTAAAGTAACTCTAGGAGTGAGAAAACAGTCATATTTTTAATTTTCCAATATTCTACCACAGACAATATAGCCAATATAAAGATGTTTTCTCTTTTTTTACCAGATTCCCCTTATTTATTTATGCCATACTTCTGTAATATTAAAGTAAAATGTAATGTACACATTAAAACGTAATGTTGTATACCTTTTCACATTTACTACATCTCTATCTCTTTTAGCATCATCTGACACTACTGAATCAGACTCAGTGACTGATACCAAGGAAAGGCAGCAAACCTCAGCTTACATGTTATTCACTTTTTGAAATTTAACATTCATGTCCTCATTTGTAAAAATAAACAAATAGAAGCAAACTATTTTAGAATTTGCTGCCACATGACACATTCAGACACATGAATGACATGACACAATTCATATGTGCTTGCAAAAATAATTAATTATTCTAGTCCAGGAAATAAGAAAACAGAAAATGTTTTGTAAAAACACTTATATTAAAATATCAGCTATCATTATTATAATAAATGCATTTTGTAATAGCAGTATAACCTTCTCATGTATTATTAATGTTTATACAATACTCTAACAACATTTAATCCTGTGAAGCTTTACCCTTGAGAGAAATGTTGCTGCTATGATTAAATAAAGAATAAAACTCATGCCATAAAGATATTCTGCTCATCTGTCTACATTGACCAGAAAGAACAATCTAAAGTTACTCCGTCTGCTCTGTCGTATACTTTAGAGTGATGTAAATTTCTTAATCGTACTTCAAGAAAGGAAGCAGAAGTGTGACATTAAGCTGCAATTTACATCAATATGGACCAGTCCTGTTTTCTCATCAGCAAGAGGATAAACAAAGGTACTAGGGGAACGTGATAAAATATATCTTCGCTGTAGAAACAGCAGAAGTTGGAAGTAAGAAATGACTTCATAAAAGATGTGAATTGAATAAATGCAGTAACAAACTTCAGGATGAGTGAGATGAACATAAAGGAGTCATGGTAGGTAGGAAAGCGGAATGCCATCAAAATCAGGCACTATCTTAGGCAGAACATTAAGAAGAATAAACGGGCAAAATGGTTAGAGCAAGCTAATACAAGTTTCAGAACTTAAACATACAAACATATCTCAAGAATGCATTTCAGGTCAAATGAAAACATGTCACTGTAATTTTAGTCAGCATACTGAAGACAAACCATACTATTCTGAGATGGTAGCTGAAATTACCATAGTACTATGATACTGAGTTATTTGGCACACAGTAGCTGTGTCATCACATCTAGTGCCAAAGTCAGTTTTCCAGTACTAATTTTTATTTTAAAATTGTAAAAGCTGTGATTTTAAACTTATAGTACTTTCCCACCCTCAAGTTAGCTTAAGGTTTAATGTCTTCTTAGTATAGTTAATGCAATAATGAAATTATTAACCTGATTTAAAAAAAATCACCAAACCCAAAAGTGAGACAGCTGGCTGCTTCTTAACTCATTCAAGGCTATATTACCTTTTTGTATACTTCCAGTTAATACCCATAGACCTTATGGTGTCCAGACCTTTTGTGGGGCTAACGTTTTAACTAAGTGGCTTACCAGCTTATAATAGGCAGATTCAGAAAGGGCAAGAACGTATTAATAAAATGACACTAAGATTGTTAGTCTAGGATATACCACAGTAAAAAAGCCTTGATTATATTATGCTTTTTAAGTTGATTTTTCAAAAATTGCTCTGGAATGCAAGGATGTACTGTAAGAGGTGCAACATTCCACACCGAGTAGGTATTAATGAGTTTGATTTATTCATTTTTCCTTCCCATATAGCAACACATTGAGGTTAGCCAGTCAACAGTCACATTATCAGTCTAAGTAGCTCAAAAGTTAACAGCCTTCCCTTTGGTATAGAAGGTTGTGGGTTCTATACTCCTAACACACCAGGTAGTTGGATTAATTTTGGGGGTTTGCATAATGGTTAAGGTGTTTACCTCACAGACACAAAGTTCAAGTTCTGATTTTCACCTTTGAAAGAGAAATTGGCATGGCTTAAAATGTCCCCCAAGGGCAGCTAGCTTAGTACATACCTATGAACGCATGATCTTTGTAATAAAGTGTTGTCATCAGTTACTTAAATGTAAATGATGTTTGCTCTTAATGAGAATCTTTCATCATTTGTTAAGTGGTTACCAACAGGGTCAGCAACTCCAAACCAGTAACACGATTTCTCTTTAAATGTTATATAAATACAGAAAACACAAAAATGATACCATATATTTATATCTTTGTCAGTTTTCAATGTTCAATGTTCATAAAATATAAATTCAAAGCCTAAGACTTTGAGTCTACCACCTTTAATTGTTCAGTCAAATAGTGTGTCACCAGATCAACCACCTATACATGCCTTAAATACAGTTATAGTATGCCATTCTAATTTTAAAAGATAGCTGATTCCACCATAATCCAGCTGTTTTATGAAAGCACCTAAAATGTTTAGTAAATACCCAAGTATTGATTTCAAGAAACAACTTATTATTTCTTGTCTCATATTTATGCTACAAAGTGTTAATCCCAACACAAACTCCATATAATTTATCACGCATACATTTATATATAATAACCAAATATACTCTCACAAGTCTATATGAAATGGATAGCAATGATAATCTCTCTAATCTGTTCTTATAGCTCTGTGCTTTAACTTCTTTCATTTGTTTAGTATAATTTTTTTGTATTGTCTCTAACAGCTTGCGAATAAGTAAAACAACATACTGAAGCTCTATATTCTATCAGTGGTCTCATAGCAACCTTGAACAAAGGGATACATACTCTGTGATCATTTCTAGATATTGTATGTAAATATTTTTAATTTCAACATAATATCTTCTACTAACATCCCTTAAATGTTGTTTAAAAGATAGCAGCCCATCAATCCTCACACCCAAATTCCTTATGTCTATTTTTTGTATGATTGAATCATCAATAGCATACAGATATTCTTAATTTTTGAAACCCAAATTAATAATTTTAGTTTTTTTAATATTAAATTTCATGCAACTTGATTGAGACCACATTACCATCCTATCAGAATATGACTGCAAAGTCATCTGATCGTCTATTGACTTTATAATAGCTCATCCTTTTGTATCGTCAGCACACTTACTCAACCATATCTACCAGGCTGAGGAAAACTTGACATAAAATAGAAAAAAAATGCATGGCCCAGGATTCATCCATGTGAAATCACAGTACTGATAATACTTGAATTAGAAAAATTATCTTCAGTGTTTATCCTGTATTATCTACCATAAAGCCAATTATCCACACACCTAGTCAAATAATCATTAATATGTTGATTTACCATTGATTTCAAAATATCCTTATGATGCACTGTAGCCATATCCAAATATCCATGGGTAATCCACCACCCACAGCCTTCTAATGCATTGTAGCCATATCCAAATATCCATGGGTAAGCCACCACCCACAGCCTTCCAATGCACTGTAGCCATATCCAAATATCCATGGGTAATCCACCATTCAGTCTTCCAATGCATTGTAGCCATATCCAAATATCCATGGGTAATCCACCACCTACAGCCTTCCAATGCATTGTAGCCATATCCAAATAGCCATGGGTAATCCATCATCCACAGTCTTCCAATGCATTGTAACCATATCCAAATAGCCATGGGCAATCCACCACCCACAGCCTTCCAATGCATTGTAGCCATATCCAAACAGCCATGAGTAATCCACCACCCACAGCCTTCCAATGCATTGCAGCCATATCCAAATAGCCATGGGTAATCCACCACCCACAGCCTTCCAATGCATTGCAGCCATATCCAATAGCCATGGGTAATCCACCACCCACAGCCTTCCAATGCATTGTAGCCATATCCAAATAGCCATGGCTAATCCACCACCCACAGACTTTCAATGCATTGCAGCCATATCCAAATATCCATGGGTAATCCACCACCCACAGCCTTCCAATGCACTGTAGCCATATCCAATAGCCATGGGTAATCCACCACCCACAGCCTTCCAATGCATTGTAGCCATATCCAATAGCCATTGGTAGTCCACCACCCACAGCCTTCCAATGCATTGTAGCCATATCCAAATAGCCATGGGTAATCCACCACCCACAGCCTTCCAATGCATTGCAGCCATATCCAAATAGCCATGGGTAATCCACCACCCACAACCTTCCTATGCATTATAGCCATATCCAAATATCCATAGGTACTCCACCACCCACAGCCTTCCAATGCATTGCAGCCATATCCAAATATCCATGGGTAATCCACCACCCACAGCCTTCCAATACATTGTAGCCATATCCAAATAGCCATGGGTAACCCACCACCCACAGCCTTCTAAAAAGAACAATAAAAATCAAAAGGGTTAACACATGATCTTCCTGATACAGAGCCATGTTGTGTTATATCCTGACTAGTATTCATTACATCTAACAACACGTTTAACACCACCTATTCAAAACATCTTCCCAGAATACTGGTTAAACAAATAGGTGTATAATTTGCTGCTTTTGATAAATTCCCACCTTTGAACAGTGGAAACATAAATTCTACTTTCCTAATACTTGGAACATAACAATGGTATAAAGTTTTCTGAAAATGTTTAAGTAAACATGGGGTATTACTTAAAATAATATTTGTCAGAAAAAAAATCTATTCATACTATCTGGACCTGCAGTAGTAAGCAATTTAATATTTTTTTAAAGCTTTGTCAAGCATTTCCCTAGTGATCACAATGCAATTAACATTATCATTCAATGAAAATTCCACATCCTCACTATTTCCACTATTTAGATATTGATTAAATTCCTCCAAGAACACCTAAATCTGTTTTTTAGGATCTATAATGGGACAATTGTCCACTATTAAATGAAAGCTAACATGAGATTCTTTCTGACATTGCCTTAAAATCTTAAAAAAAATTATTTTGTTATCCATAGTACATATAAGAATCTTGTAAATAAGATATATCTTCCCGCTTTCCCATTATTTGTCCTTTTATACCTTTTACAATAATAATTCTTTCTTTTTCTTCCCTTTTCTAATTATGTATTCCATCATGATAAGTAGTTATTATACTTTATTCTGAATCAAAGGCACATACTTACCTATCAGTCCATTTATATAATCATAAAAAAGTTTAATTTTTCCACAATGCATTTTCCAAGCATTACGTCTTCCAACATCCAGACCCCAATATCTTCTCTTAATCTGTCACAATCAGGACTACAAAATGCCCTCTTATAACTCTTTCCAAATAATTAATCACATTATCCCCATAACAATTTTGTGAAACATTCTCATGGTCAGATACATATAATTCTGTTTCAATTGAGATTTCCTTTACTGTTGCATCATCTTTAACCCAAATCACATCCACAATATTATTTCTTCTGGTTGTTTCATTAACCACTTGAGTATAACCTTGCTCTATCGCAAAACAATCCAATTTATTTAACTCAGTGTTACTTGTTGAGAAATCTTCCAACTTTAACTTCGGTACATTAAGATCACCAGCAATTATATCAAAATCTGATAAAGTATGAATTAAGACATTCCTTAAACACACTTAATTCATCCTTATCCTGATCCAGTGGCCTAGAAAATAAACAGACTACCCACATCAATGAGCAATCCTCTGTAGTCAGCAACTTAAGTAAGCTGCATAAACATTGATTACTAAGTGCTCCTCCAATACAAGTAGGAGGCAAAATGGTTAAATTTGTGGGCAGTGTTAGCAGCAGGCACCCACAGTAGTAGTCAGTCCTGTTGCAATAGTGAAAAAAGAGGATCTCAGTAGCAAGTGTAGGTAGCTACATGACTTGTAGTATGCAAATGAGACAAAAGTCTCATGTCTTGCAATAACCATTTATTAACACAAACTGCTTGATAACTGAGTTAGCTAGAAGATATTTGAGGCCAGGCACTAACACATCAGTGGACTTGTTTTATTGGTGAAGCAGAATATTTGTTTTGTCTGTATGTGACAAACGCTTCATAATGGGTCTATATTACATTATTGAAAAACGTATTCATCGAACACGTATTCGTCGACCAATAAACAGTGAAAACGCTAATCACCGAATGGCCACTTAAGCAAATTATTTACCCAGGGGAAAAATTGCTTGGCCAAGCACAACCAAAAACTTTCAAACCCTACATAGTGGGGGGCTTTGCCCCCACACACCCCCCTACCTAAATATACTAACTCTGAGATCACACCACAGTGGGAAAAAGGGCAAATCCCAGATGAAGGCCAAGCGTTTTTCCCCTGGAAAAAAAAAATTGCTGAAGTCCCCTTTCAGAGATTAGTGTTTGCACTGTTTATTGGTCAACGAATACGTGTTCACGTTTTTCGATAACGTAAAATAAAACCTTCATAATTATGCAGTAACAACCACACTATAATGGGAACTCTAAACAGAAAAAAGAAATCAACAGTTACTGCTGAATGCCTGCACATCACTGGGGCAAATTGTAGTGCATCAAAAATTGCTGTTTCCCATTTGAGAAATATATACAATTATGTATTTGTTAACAAAGTCAGCCTATTGGCATAAAAATTCCACACAGTCAGAAAGTACAGTTGTGCAAGTTGTACTTACCCATAACAGTAGATGCTCAAACTCCTCACTACTGCAGCAGACTTTAAGCTATATGGGTTGTGTCCTACACAGAACACAACAACCAGACAGCTTACAAAAGCTCTGGCTCCCTCCCACACATTCACGTTGACTGCTGATTGGCTAGCTCCCTGGGGAAAAACAGCAATCAGAGTGAAGATTTATTCAGAACTTTCTTTCCCAAAATTAAAGAAGGAACATACTCGTCCTCAACGTTATATGGATTGATTACCAAAGCCTATCCAACCTGGAAGATTATAGGTTCATAGGTTCATAGGTAGATACTAGGCTATCTGCCCTAGGGCATTTATAAGCCTAGCCAGAGTGTATTTGGCTTCTGCCTCCCTATTAGATTAGCCTACTGTGCATCTGTAAAGTAGGTCACAGAAGGTACCCTTTTAAGATTAGTTTACTGTGCCTCTGTCTAGCAGGGACACAGAAGAGATCCCAGGGGTGAATTTGCGATTTCCCATCCATGTGTCCAGATTTCGCTTGAAGAGGGTCAGCGAGGGGCTATGTCTAACATGAATTGGGATTCTATTCCAGAGTGAGGGGAGCCTCTGGGAAATTAATCTGTCCCTCCAGCATGTCCTATTTATTTTTGTGCTGAGGTTTAGGTCCCTGGAGCATGTAGCTCTAAGGGACTTGGATTTTTTGAGGTGGAGCATGTCCATTAATTCTGGGTTTGACATGGCTTTGTACGTCAGGCATAGATCGCCTCTGAGTAGGCGGTAAGCAACTGAGTAGAGCTGGAGTTTCTTTAGTCGAGCTGCATAGGACATCTGTTTTGTAGCCCATGATCCTCTTGGTGAGGTACTTTTGGGGTCTCTCCAGTTGCTGCAGGTGTCGAGTAAGGTACATCCCAAAAGGGGCATTGTATTCAATTATGGGCCTGATGAGTGACGAGTAGAGGGGCACAATGACCTCACTTGATCTAGATGCGAACCCTTTCGTGATAAGGTGGGCTATATAGAAGGTCTTTCTAACCACTTTGGCAACGTGATTATCAAAGGAGAGATTACTATCTACGTTAGTCCCCAAATCTCTAATTACTTCTTCCGTACTTAATGGATTACCACCTATATGGTAATGTGTGGGCACCTTGTTTTTCCCAAAGGGGATGACTATGCACTTTTTAGCATTTAGCTTGAGGCCGTGGCTCTGGCACCAAGCATCAGTCTCTGTGAGACCCTTTTGGAGGATGCTTGTGTCAGCTGGAGATTTGATTATGGCCCCCAGTTTGCAGTCATCTGCGAACTTTGTCAGCCATAATCCCCTCGTGTTAGCCTGAACCTCAGAGAAGTATATACCGAACAAGAGAGGTCCCAGAACTGAGCCCTGTGGGAAGCCACTTGTAACTGGTTTGGATTCAGACATGGCACCTGCAATTCTGACCATGTGGGTTCTATCTCTGAGCCAGTTTGCAACCCATCTTGTGATATAGGGGTTGATATTTAAGCTGGTACGCTTATTTATGATGCCTGAGTGGGGTATTGTGTCGAAGGCTTTTGCAAGGTCCAGGTAGGCTGTGTGGACTACCTTGCCCTCATCTATGGCTTTGGTAACTGTTTCAAAGAAATCAACTAGGTTTAAGAGGCAAGATCTGCCCTTAACAAAGCCAAATTGGCTAGGGTCCAGTGTCTGGAGGCTCCCAATGTCTTTGTTTATGAGTTCCATGATAATACACTCCATAGCTTTACAGACCAGACTAGTCAGGCTTATGGGGTGATAGTTTCTGGGGTCTGTTGTGGCACCACCTTTGTGGAGTGGGACCACTGTAGCTGTACGCCATTCTTTGGGTACATATCCTGTAGTAAGGCTAAGTTTGAACAGTGACTTAATGTGAGGGTTCAGTTCTTCTTGGAACTCATGTAAGACACAGCCTGGGACACCGTCTGGTCCCATAGATGCTGTGTTTTTTGCTTTGGAGAGGGCAGCTTTCACCTGTGCATCTGTGATGTCAGGGAGGTTACATTCAGTTGGGATAGGCATTTGCTCCTTTGGGGGGGAAGGGGGGGGAGTTTGCACTGAATCTGTCTGCCAGGATGTTGGCTATGTCTGTAGGTTCGGTCTATTTTGTACCGTTATGCAACAATTCAGAGCATATCTGGGAGTTTCCACCCATGTTTCTGACATAACTAAAGAAGGCCTTGTGATTATCCTTAGTGTCTAGGGCAATTTTTCTTTTGAAACTGGCCTTTGATGATTTTATGTGGGATCGAAGTTTCTTGCTAATACTGATCAGAGATGCCTTCCCTTTTTGGGATTTTGCTCTGTCATGTAGTAGCTTCCTCCTTCTGTTGTATAGCTTATTTATGGCTGGGGTCCACCAGACCAGTCTCCTGTTTTTGGAGGAGTGAGTCTTGGTTTTATTTGGGATAGCATGATCCATGCATTCTTGCAGGTGCTCATAGAATGCATTTGTAAAGGATTCTGTGGATTGGGCTGCATTATCCTCTGGCCCAGGGGCTTTGAAGGATTCCACCTCAGTCTTGAGAAGTGCAAAGTTGGCTTTTGAGAAATTCTTTACAGTGATTTCCTTGCCTGGGGGTGGGGATGGGATATGGATGTCCAGGGAAATGTGTTTATGGTCTGATCTTACCAATGAGGGGTTTACCTCTGGTGTGGAACATAGAGTCCCCATGTTGGTGATGACCAGGTCCAATATGTTGTTCCCTCTTGTGGGAGTGGTGACCAGTTGTTCCATTGAGTTAGAGTTTATAAATTCAAGGAACCGTTGGGCGAGGGTGTTTGGGCTTGAGTAGTTTTCCCAGTCAATGTTTGGGTAGTTGAAGTCACCCAATAACATAGTGTTTGGAGAGAACTTTATATTCTCCAGTGTTCTCAGGAATGCCAAGTGGGGTTCCTGTAATAGGGAGGGTGTTCTGTAGCAGGCTACAAACTGAAAGGCAGTTTTGCCCGCTGTTAGTTGCACATGGATGGTTTCCGATGCTTGCAGTGCCACTAACCTGGAGGTGTAGGTATCTTTGATGAATATAGATACTCCCCCTCCTTTTGTGCTTCGGTCCGAGTTTTGGGGCCAAAACGCATGGTATGAGGTATAACCTGGTAGTGCTGGGGTGCTCTCAGGAGCCTTGAACCAGGTTTCTGTTACTGCACAGACATCGATTTTCTCCATACTGAGGAGAGCCTCGAGTGCATGCATCTTGAGGTTTAGACTTCTGGCATTGAGTAGCATTACCTTTAGTTTTTTTTATCCTTGGGTTGTCTATGGAGGTGGGTTTGTCCTTTGAGCCTTGCCTAAAAAGGCACTATGGGGGTGGCAAGAGCATTGGCCAGTATAGGTCACCTAAGGGTGACAGGTGCAAGCCGTCCCTAGCGAAGCAACTGGATCCCCTTTGAATGACACCAATACTTTAGCCAATTGTTGAAACTGATCATTTTGTCTTTATACTGTGGCATCATTCTTGGTAAGGGCAAGATGCTACTCAAGGTCAGGGTCATACCAGCCTGGGCTACATGGTCAGAGAGCTCCTCTATGTCTCTTTTCATGTAGTCCAGGGAGGTACGTCTCAGGTCATTCACACCAGCATGGCCAATGACGGAGTCATACTTGTACTTGCTTTGGAGTGACCTGAGTGCTTGCGTTATGTGGTGGATCCTGGCACCTGACAGGCAGCTTACAGTGACCTTCCCCTTGTTCAGTCTGCTGAGCGGGACGTCAGTGTGCCAGACAATAGAGTCCCCTATAACAAGTGTATTTGGTGTGTTGTTTGGCCTTAAGGGCTGTGACTGTGAGGCACACTGATTTTGTGAGATATGTGATTCATGGGTATTGTTGAGGGGTGGCTGTTGCTTGGATATCTGCTTAGGAGGTCTTTGCTGTTTAAGCAGATTTTTATTTAGAGCCTCCGAGTATGTTTTTGTGTGTTTATGTGTTGGGTATGCAGATGCAATAGGTCTGTGTGAGACTGGATTTGTGGTGTGGGTGGTTACCTTTTCCTCCTGACTGACTGTGCCAGTCTTGGGTTGAGAGTGCTCTGCCTCCAGTTTGGCTGTGTAACTGCATCTCTCACATGTATTAGAGTTTGTTGGAAGGAGGAGAGGGTTGTATGTGTACATAAGGCAATTGTAACATTGCCTCAAAATTCCCAGATTCACCAGCTGAACTGGAGAGTAACCTTGAAACTGACCCTTGGACATACCAGATTAGTATAGGGAACTGTTTTTTTACTGATCAGATTAGGGAAGGGAAATTATTTTTCACTTGATCAGGAAGGATCAATCGGGAGCCTAATACTTATGAGAAGTCAAGAAGGGTGTAGTGCTTTAGTTAGTTAGTGTTTCCTTATAAGACCTGAGCAAGTGCAGGGCTTTAGAAAGAGAATAGAGTGATTACTTTGAGAGTTTGAACAGTTCTAAGGGAAAAAGTGAAGAGCAGACTTTGTGGAGCCTGGAATAGTTTAAACCTGTTTAGGCGGCGCTGCCCGACACTGCTCAGTGCGCAAAACCGCACAAAAAGAGAGTTGTAGGGTTTTAAGAGAGAGAGATCAAGGAGTTTAGAATTGACCCAAAATGGCCAATAAAACTACAGCTTCTAGGTAGTAACCACTCCTCCAGGGACAGGCAGGCTGTTCAGTGTTAACCACTCTCACTGGTGAACACAGAGACTTCCCTTTAGCCCAAGCAAGCACTGGCCTTCTAGAAACTTCCAAACAGTTCAGAACAGAAAATCTGTAACTGAATTTTCCTAACTTTCAGAAAGTGGGAAAAAAGCAAGTTTTTTTTGTTTTTTTTTTCTTTTTGCTGTAGTTTAAAGGTAGCAGAGATACACAAGCAGCAAAATAATCACAACAGTGCAATAAATGACCCCACACTTGAGTGCTAGGCCAAAATCAGGTAAAATGCAGTTTTTAGAGAAAAAAATGATTTTAAATTAAGTGCAACACAGGAAATGCAGTAAACAGGCTCTAGATGTGTTCCAAGTACTGTTACTGGTACAGATATAAACTTTAGCAAGTCGGAAAATGCCAAAACGTAGGCGGCAAAGCAGTAAAACTTAACAAAAAATCAGAAGAAAATACT
>NC_056725.1:534884052-534924052 GCF_019279795.1 Protopterus annectens | reverse complement strand
GTGTTACAAACTGAAACAGTTGTTGGTGTTACAGGGTTTGTTGTAACATAACATCCCTGAAGGATATGATGTCTGAAACACTAATGGATATCAACATTTGCTGACTACAATCCTCACATTATCCTACTGATTTCACAAAAACAGAAGTTGTCAGAGGAACAGACCAAATATAACAGGCAAACCTCTGGGCAGTCTATGGACATCTGGAGAACTGAGAGGTATGTCAGAGACACCGTCAGACATCAAGTCATGCAGAAAATGCATGTCCAGACAAACCCTGTTAATCTAGCAATCCTCTATGTGTATAACAGCAATACTTACTTACAATCTGTACCCAATTCTGGAGTTTTGTCCCCCATGTTGTTGCGCCGTCTCCACATGTCTTGTCCAGAGAGGTATTTCCACCTACTGTCTGTGAAGCTGTAGCCCCACACCTCCATAATGTCCTCCATACAGGCAAGGAAAAGGGGCAAGGCCCACATGAAGGGCCTAATTATGGCACTATGTTGTTATGGCATTGGCTAGTGGAAAGACAACACAGCTGCTCTGGATGCAAGTAGAAGTGGGAGACACCAATTCGTGCACAGGCCATCACCTGCTCATGAGCATTACCTACAAAAGGCAAGCTACTGCCTATGCAACGCAGGTCTGAACCCATCTACACAAAGACAGACTGTGACTACACAAACCTAACCAGTTGCATTATTCTGAGGAAACTCCAGCATTATAACAGGTATGTCAATCACATAAGCTTGTAATGGAATGCAGAAGGGGGGATGCAATAATGTCAAATAGGACATTAAATACTAGGTTGGAGCAAGACCCGTTTGACTCACTATGGCCTCTCCTGCTTGCCCTGTCTGCATTGACATAGATTACATCTCTGGCCCCTGAGTCACCCCAGCAAAGGTCAGCTCATGTCTGTTGTGCAATACTGAATGTGACACTGCTAGGCCAGCTACCTGGGATGTTGTACATATCCATATGTTACCTGTGAATTCTACTATGATATATATGCTTGTCCTACAAATGTAAGAGATTTATATAGGGTATGTGCATACTACACAACAGGCACAGAAGTGTGTGTTGAACTGCATGTTATATACTGAGCCCATACCTGACAACTGTCCAGAGTTTTGCAAACTGACCACATCTGCCTCATATTTGTAGTCAATGCCTCAGACAGTTGTGTATTGTCTGGCACGTCACTGGCAACCCATTAAAGCCTGAAGTCATAACATAACAGCATACATTTGTCAGAAGTCATATCCTGCGGAGAAGACCTGTTAATGTGACACCGTCTTTGCTGGCAACTACATGTGTTTCAGCTAGCTTCATAAAGTTCTGAATGCCATTTGCCAAGTTGTAATGCTTTTGTTCAAAATATGCACTTTTGAATTATGAGCTTGTAAATGCATTTTTTATGTCTGAAGTCTGCAGCGTTTTGTCTAGTCAGAGGGTTTTTGTAATGTTTTGAAATATTTTATGATGAGTGTGAGTGCTGCACTTTAGAAAATGAATTGGATTGAATTTAAACTGCATTTGAATGTAATTATGGCTTTAAATTGATGCAAGGCAATTAAGCTTCATTTTAAATTAATGAGCCCGCTAAAAGTTGTTTAGTATAAGTATTTTGGAATCATTTTATGACATTGTATCTGATGAAGCATAGTTTAACTATGCGAAAGCGCTTATTCTCTGTTTCCAATAAATGAATTTTTTACATATTTCCATCGTGGATATTTTCAGTGTGTCAGGAGCTTGAGCTGGGACTACTCTATAGAAGGATTTACTCGTGGTGACTGTTCTCACTTTTTGGACTTTATAGCTTCATAAAGTGACACTATTTTCTGGCCTTTGCCCACCAGTGATGTGTGCCCTTGTGCAGATGTCTTGCTCTAACAGGAGCTAGGTGTTTTAGCATGAAACCCATGTGAATGTAGGAGTACCTTGTCCTGTAGGATGCCGACATTTGTGCAGTCACTGACACCTGCTTTGTAGCTGTGGAGAGCACATTAACCTTACCAGGTTACTTATCCCATCATATGTTTAGACCCCAAATGGAGGGCTGCAAAGCCACAGGAGGTGGAGTGTTGAACATAACATACACATACCACACCTCCAAGCTGGCCAAACAGCATGACGCACAGGAGATATCCCAAGTGCAGTTAACAGTTGACAAAACACCTACTCAAAAAATAGTTCACTACAGGCCTCCAACTATGACTATGGACACCTACCATACCTATTGGGACTTGCTGGGATCTGTCAGGATTCAATCATCTACCTTGTCCTGGATGACTTCAACTACCCAACCATAGTGTGCATGACCTATGCCACCTGAACATGAATGCACTTAGATTCCTCAGCTTTCTCAATGGCAATGCAGTGGATCAGCTGGTCAGCACTCCTACAACAGGTGAAATAACCTGTACCTGGTCCTAACCAACATGAGCAGCCACTGTAGCACTCCTACAGTGTCATCCTCCTTGGTAAGATCTGACCACATAGCCATCACTGTTCAGGTCATCATCTCCCCTGCCCCCCCCCCCCCTTGTTGGGGTCAAACAAAATTAACTTTACACAAATGACTATAAATCTCCTCAGAGCAGATAGAAGTAGCTTTACAGCCAACATCCCATCAGCTGGAACTAGCAGTAGTGTCCAGAACCACACCAAAATACTATGTGGTCACCCACATAGCTGTATGGACTCAGCAATACCTGACAGGACAGCATCATCTCCCTCAAGGTAGGGTCAATGTCTGTGGTGGACAGCTGCAATACACAAATACCATAATAGGTGGAAACAATTGCTGGACAGGGTCAAGAAGGAGCAGGTACCTTATTGGAAGCAATGTCACCTTGGTCTGCACAAGCAAATAAGGTCACAGGTGAATTACCCTACAGCTATCTTTGAGTGCAAATTGGACACATCCACCAAGGCCAATCACTAGGCCTTCCACACGTCTGCAATCCCAGAGGCAATACACAAATCTGCAGGGGTGGTCAGTAACACCACATACACATACGGCATAGATATAGGCAACCGACTGCAGACAGGTGAAGTGTAAACATCACCCCCCCCCATTGGAACACATGTGCATGCACAGCACCTGCCGACCCCTCCTCACACCATCAGGAAGCAGGTCCGTAATGTCCTCTCAAAGGCAACACACAGAAGTCTCCATAGGCCTGATACCATCCCTGGCTGCATCCTACATGAACACAGACATGGGCTCTCAGAAACAACAGCCCAAGCACTGGTATCATCCCATCTGCAGAGGACAGCCACTGTCATCCCTATACACAAAGACAGAGAAATCCACCGATCCAGCCAATCATATGCACATCAGCCTAAATAGCCTGCTCTGCAAGGGCATGGAAGGGAATATCAAGGACATTATGAGCAGGGACATCGGCAACATCGAAATGCCTGAGCCCACACAGCATAGTATTGTCAAAGGGAGATCAGGCCTGTTAAACCTGGTCAACCTCTCTGAAGTGGTCAACAAACAGAAGGATGAGGGGAAGATGGTAAACAATGTCTACTTTCACCTAGCCCAATTCTCTCACAATAATCCCCAGGTGGCCAGGGTACATATGCCTACACAGCTAGGCACCAACATGTATGTTACCAGATGGGTGGCTAACTGACCCAATGATAGTACCCACTCTGTCAAAGTAGTGGAACCCACCTCTAGTAGTAGAGTCTTCCAAAGAGGTGTACCCCAAGGATCAGTCTGGGGGCCTCTACTGTTTCAGATATACGTATCTGAGGTACAGGACAAAAGCAGTGGTCTGTGGCTGATCAGGTGTACAGATGCTTGCAAGCTGGCCACTGTCTGACATTCCCCTACTGATGTGAGCATCCCCCAAGAAGCCCTCACTCAATTAATGACTGATGCAAGAAACATTTCTGTAAACTGAATGCCAGGAGAGGCATCATTCTCCCTGCTGTGGCAGATGTCATCCACACTAATTATGACAGTAATAATGTATTGAGCATGCAATCAGGTGTGAGGCAGCTTGTGCACCAAGGTTGGCAGCAACCTGACAGTTTCCCACCATGTGGGCACCATTATACGGAAGGCTGTCTACATGGCCCACCTCACAAATACTGGTATGTCATCCAGGAACCAGGAGACCACAACATCCCTGTACTACACCCTTATCAAACACATTACCAAGTGCAATGGCTCCTTTGACATGTACTTTGCTAAGCAAATTCAGCAGTTGCCGAGACCACAGAGGTACCTGACCAGGCAATTCCAGGGTCTGCAACACCTGTCCTATACAGGCAGGCTGAAAGCCCTGTCCCTGTACTCAGTCTCATACAGACTGATCATAGGTGACCTGTGTTTGGCATACAAGGGCATATCCAAACTAGCCTTGATGGTGTTTCTGCATATCTGTAAGGCAAATTGTACTCATGCATCATGCATGCAATGCCATCACCTGGCCTGTGACATGTATAGTACTTGTTGGCGGGATAATGTACTGTTCCACAAAATACACTGTCTGTAAAATACACTCCCTCCCCATGTCTAGTAGAGTACATGTATAGCCCTCTTGAAGAAGAGTGACTGCATGGGAAATAGATGAGACACCCCTGGGATCCAGTGTGTGTCCCAGATGGACAGGGGAAACAGGTACTGGCTTGGAAGGGGCATGGGAAAAAGTCTGGGCCAGGCTTATGAGGTTACCAGGGCCAATATCCTGGTATCATCTTATGAGGCTATGTACCTAGTACTTTACATGTTTCCTGTATGTATTGCAGACTGTTCTGCAATGTTGTCTGAATGAATCCCTGTGAGTCTGAACTGTGTAGGTACTGCAGTGATAGTGTATAGTCCTGTTCCTTCATCAGTTATCATCACATACCGTTACACCTTGTCATTGTGTGTGGTCTGTATAGCAGTAAGCCAGCTCTTACAGTACATGCATATGCACTTGGTGACACAGTATAGCTCATTCCAATAGCCTTGGTCTTGGCCACAATTACCATTCTGCTACTAGGCCCATCACACAGTAGGATTTCTCACCCTTTGTTGTGGGCCTGACAATAGCAGTGAAAGAGATGGATTGCGACAGGCAGAACAACCGTAAGGTCTGCCCAGAAGGGCCCATAGGTGTCAGAGCAGACACACATGCCAGACTGTACCAGGAGTGTGTGTATGCGTGTGTGTGTCTGTCTTTGTCTGTCTGTCTGTCTATCTGTCTGTGTGTCTGTCTCTCTGTCTGTCTGTGTGTCTGTGTGTGTGTGTTTGTCTGTCTGTCTGTGTGTCTGTGTGTGTCTGTCTGTGTGTGTGTGTGTGTGTGTGTGTGTGTGTGTGTGTGTGTGTGTGTGTGTGTGTGTGTGTGTGTGTGTGTGTGTGCATGTGCGTGTGTGCATGTGCGTGTGCGTGTGTGTGTGTGTGTGTGTGTGTGTGTGTGTGTGTGTGTGTGTGTGTGTGTGTGTGTGTGTGTGTGTGTGTGTGTGTGTGTGTGTGTGTGTGTGTATGTGTGTGGGGGGTCTATGTTAAATCATCAAAAGCTTAAAAAAGTGAATGATGATTTATCAAACCCATGTAAGAGAAAACTCACAATCTCGAATGCTTAGAACAGCGATTTTTTTTCCAAGGGAAAAAAAATCTCTGTTCTACAAAAAAAAAAAAAAAATGTTAAAACATTACATAAAGTGGGGGGCTTCACCCCCCCACACCTCCAATGTGGTGGGCTGTGCCCCCCACACCCCTCTACTTAAATATACCAACTCCAAGATCGCACTACAGTCACGAAAAAGGCAAAGTAAAGGAAGAGGCCAAGCAATTTCTTTCCCAGGGAAAGAATTCGCTCATATGCCGTTTCACTATTTTGCCTTTCTGTGCTTTCAAGTTCGATCAAGACGCATTCGAAAGAATGTATCTTCAATCATTTAACAGGAACCCTGTGTGTGTGTGTGTGTGTGTGTGTGTGTGTGTGTGTGTGTGTGTGTGTGTTTATATCTATATATCTATATCTATATACCTATATACATATATATATATATATATATATATATATATATCAGCAAACGTAATACTGCAGGGTATTAATTTACATATGTTGTGTATGTTGTGTTCCCCTCACAGGTGAACACAGGGGTTGGTGTCCCTCCCCCTCACAACCTGATACCAGTGTCTTAGTGGACTCCCATAATGATGGTGGTCATAGTGAGGCACAGGTGTGGTTGTCGGTGCCTGGATCCATCTCATTGTTTGGTATCCCACTTGCACCCACCATGTCCCTGCACACAGTCAGTATGCCCACACATGCCCAGTCCCCAGCAGCCACGGATAATGGACAGGTTAAGGGTGGTGGCATGGAACAGGCTAGTGTGTTGAGTATAGCGAGTGTGAGTTTAGACACCAGCCATAGGCAGAGAGCAGGCGAGGTCACATACACAGGCAGATGGACAAGGGTGCTCAACAGAGAACTGCTGCCCATCAAGCCCCTGCTGCAAGTGCCACAGCAGGTGTCACCAGATGCATGTTAAGGTCCATCATGGAGGCACAGGCACATACTGACTGCAGCACCAGACAGATGCTCAGGGTCATGAATGCAGCACTCCCTGCCATGCGTGACAACCTCTATGGCAGTTGTGATGCCATACATCATCTTGCCAATGTTATGGATGGACAGTGGGATGAGACATTGTCACTGCTCAACCGTGCAATGTCTGTGCTTGAGCATGTGGTGGGAGTAGGGCATCGGCCAGGTGGACATAGGTCAGTGACATGATCAGCTGTGAGCCCACATGGCCATGCACATTCACAGTCCTGTAGTGGCAGTACCAACAACATTACTGAAGGGCAGATGCTGTCCACACCACATCAGAGCAGGCCATAGGCACATGGTCCTGGCCAGTCCCATCAGGGATGTGGGTCCAGCAGACAGCAGTCACCATCAGGGAGTAGTACTACATCTGTCCTTGGGCCTGGTTGTGCCAGTGATACTCCTGGCAGAACCAGTTACCGCATCCCTGTCAGGAGACAGGAGACAGTGAACCATACATCCTGCCATGTACGGTCCACAGCTGTCCACCATAGCCCTGTGTCAGGCATCCACATTGCTTGCAGGTGTGCAGATAAACATTCACACATCCCTATCCCAGGCCATTCACCACCAGACATGCACAGCTCCTCTGCACGGCCCAGTTGAACATCACCCCTGGTTGTTCTGAAGAAGTCCCTGCATTCAGGGAAGAAAGCGCTAAACCTTTGGTCTTATTGCATTAAAGTCTTGGATTCTTTATTGTTGCAGTGCTGTTTTTCCACCTTGGTTCCATTGTCTTGGCTTCCTGTGGTTATTTAGTTCTAAACATCACCCCTCCAGACACACACACACACACACACACACACACACACACACACACACACTCACAATGTCAGCCATATAGCCCAGCTTAGGCCTCTGGCAATTCAACACCACACCCTGTGCATGTGATGATATGTGTGCCACAACCCTGTTACTCATACCATCGATGCACGGACATGCTCACATGGGTCTGATGCACAGGGTGAATATGGTACAGTGTAGCAATGTCATGCTGTGTAAGGTGCTGTCTGCTGGCAGTAGTTATGGATACACATCAAGGTGTATGTACCTTGTTAGCTATGCTCCACTATTGCTGTTAGTACTGCTGACTGTAGTGTCACATACTATATTCTGATTGTGTTCCAGGTGTCTGTGTGTCTGCAGGCTATGGGCCTGCTGACAGTAGCAATGATGAGTAAGGTGGAGTGAAAACACAGTCACCTTTTCATAGCCAAGGTACAGCTGTACATGTTTACCAGGTGTGCCTATGTGCAACAGTGTGTGAGCGGCAATTGTGGCAGACAGCGTGATCTTGCATACATACCCTTGACACAGCCACCTAGCCTGTATACATGTCACCTGGGTGTTCTGCAGGACCGGAGGCTCACAAATACAGAGGAGGTACTTGAGTGCTGGCAATAGGTCCCTCACCAGCTTAGCCATTACATTCACTGCAACAGATTCAGCTATCAGCACCTGTTAACCCTGCCATTATTGTCACAGCCACTTGACCATCATGCAGTTGAGGAGGGTTTGCCTGGTACTGTGTATGGCAGGTTTGGGGTATGTCTTCCTGACACAGGTCAGCCTGTGTTAGACTAACCTGACAATCACCAGCATGTGTGTCTGCTGTCTCATATGCATGTCTGGCCTCTTGTGCTAGTAGTGCACAACGAGGAACCTTGTTTGCAGTCAAAAACGCCACCGAGTCACAAAGCTTCTTAACGCTTTTATTTAGAATAAACCAAAAGAGCGTTTTCGCCACAGACAACTGTAGCTTCTTCAGAGAAACAGTTTAAACCAGAAAAACACTCCATTTAAAAATAGAAAATCAGGAAATGACATCATCCTATATCCTGTTACCGACAGATTATAATAAAAAGCACATTAAAATATTTAATGTTGAAAACATCTAACGTTTAAAATCATTTTAAAATGACAAGAAACAACAAAAAATAAATTCACTAAATGTGAATTCAATCTCAACTACATAACTATAAAATGGATGACAATGAACAAATTGTGATTCCTATTTACAACTTGCTGCCATACAAAATGTACAAAAATATATAGAATGTGTGTACAATTGATCTTGGGCAACATAGAAAAAGTATACAATGTATAAAAAATGTGTATACATGTGTATATAGGAATCACAATTTGTTCATTGTCATCCATTTTATAGTTATGTAGTTGAGATTGAATTCACATTTAGTGAATTTATTTTTTGTTGTTTCTTGTCATTTTAAAATGATTTTAAACTTTAGATGTTTTCAACATTAAATATTTTAATGTGCTTTTTATTATAATCTGTCGGTAACAGGATATAGGATGATGTCATTTCCTGATTTTCTATTTTTAAATGGAGTGTTTTTCTGGTTTAAACTGTTTCTCTGAAGAAGCTACAGTTGCCTGTGCTTAAATAAAACGCTCTTTTGGTTTATTCTAAATAAAAGCGTTAAGAAGCTTTGTGACTCGGTGGCGTTTTTGACTGCAAACAAGGTTCCTCGTTGTGCATTCTTGGTTTTTTTTTTTTTTTTGGTTTGCTACTAGTTCTTGTCTCTTGTGCTAGTAGTGCATAGTCCTGTACATGAGGCAGCTAACAAAGGGCTAAGCACAGCCCCTACCTGCACAGTCTTATGAACGACAGCACTGGATACATATCACAGATATCACAGTGGTACTGTAGTGTGGCAATGTCTGCCACTACTATTGAAGTGGGTGACAATTACAGGGATTGTTAAGATCGGCAATGGTGGGTTCAGGGGCCCTTAACATGTTACAGCCATCTCACACACATACACGCACACCGCTGCATGGGGACATGCATTGAGACACACATGCACATAGAGATGACACTTGTCAGAATAGATGACCTACCCATCTATTAATGTACACTACACAGTGATACAACCATTGCACCACAGTGGCTTGGTGTTAGAAACTGTGTAACTGTGCTTGTACTGTGGATGACATCTGTATGGGCTAACACTAGGTTGGCAATGGGGGAGTTCTCAGGGTGGAAGAGGCACACAAAATGGTATAGCCATCACATACACACACTGAGGACAGACACAGTTGCTGTGCATACAGAAACACATACACATTTGCCAATAGACATATTAGTAACCCTACATATCCACTTCTATGTACTATAGTGCTGTGTACACATGCTATGCTCCACATACATTATATGCCTGGGACATAACACACAACCTCTTGCAACAGGTAATCTTGCAAATGCTTTCATGAATGGTGGGATAACCCACCAGACATAGTGACTGGTCTCATCTACTGCCCTACATACCTACACAAGTGATTGTGTGACAGACTTTGTATCAGCATGATGTATCAGTCAAGTAAGATGTCTGATGCTGGCATGTGTGTCAGTACAGTAAATGTGACATATTTGGCAATGATATCACAGGAATGCTCAATGTCAGGGGACACAGACCACATATAGGTTGCAAACATGTGGCTATCCCATGTACATCTGTGCAGATGACTGGTATGGGCTGTATAGTGTTACATGGTGCATGTGAGGCAGATGCCATTAACAGGGTCTTTAAAGTAATGTCATGGGTAGGCGGTCAACAGGCCGTAAAATGGTATAACCTACACACACAACAGCCACAGGGGATAAGCTTCACACACTACTATAGTTCGTATCGAGATTAGAACCCATATCTATCTAACTATTTCCCCTATAGTATTACACAGTTACTGCACATGCCACAGAGCTTCGAGGGCTGGCAAGTGTACACAGGTACATCTAGGGTGAATGACATCAGCATGCCTTGTAAAGTAGGGCAATGGGATGTGTACTGGGTGGTACATGCCTCAAAATGGTATAACCCACACCCCCAGAGGATATGAATCTCACCCAAATATACACACACACACACACACACACACACACACACACACACACACACACACACACACACACACACACACACACACACACACACACAGTATCATAGTTGCCAGTAATGAGATTAGAACCCCTACCTATCTAGTTATGTATACTACAGTGTTACACAGTTATCACATGTGCCATGGAGTTTATAGGATTTAACAGTGTCACAAGGTATGTCTAAGGTGATTACATCAAGAGCCCTTATAAAGTATGGCAGTGGGAAATATACTGGGTGAGAAGGGCATAAAAATACATTACCCTACAAACATACACACTTACAAACACCTTCACACACATACACATCACACAAACACAAACACACACACACACACACACACACACACACACACACACACACACACATTTGCCACAACTTAGTGTAGAACCCCTGCCTATCTAGGTATCTGTACTATACTGTTACTTAGTTATTACACATGCCACAGAGCTTATAGAGCTGAATGCTGTCTAAAGGTACTTCTAAGGGCAATGACATCAGCAGGACTGCTAAAGTAGGGCACTGGGAAGTGTTGTGGGTGGGAAAGTCCTCAAAATACTTTGTCCTACATACACTTTTACAAATTCTTGTATATGCACTTATGCAAACATACACACACACACATTTGCCAGCCTTGAGAGTAGAACCACTGCCTATCTAGTTATTTGTACTATAGTGCTATGCAGTTATTGCATGTGCTACAGAGCTTACAGGGCTGACAACTGCACAAAGGTACTTCTAAGGTGAATGACATCAGCAGGACTGCTAAAGCAGGGCACTGGGTGGGAAAGTCCTCAAAATACTTCATCCTACAAACACACACACACACACACACACACACACACACACACACAAACACATTTGCCAGACCTAAGTGGTAGAATCCCTGCCTCTCTAATTATTTGTACTACAGTGTTATGCAGTTATTGCACATGCTGCAGAGCTTATAGGGTTGATAAGTGCCCAAAGATACTGCTAAAGTAGAGCACTGGGTGGGAAAGTCATCAAAACACTTCATCCTACAAACATACACACCTAATAAGCCATGGTGGTGCAGTGGTAGCATTGTTGCCTCACAGCAAGAGGTTCTCCCATTCAATTTTCAGCTGGAGTGCCTTCTGTGTGGAGTCTGCATGTCCTCCCCGTGGTCGAGTGGCATTTAAAAGACATGCGTGAATGGGCGTGCCTTCGTTGAAGGTTGGGCATCAGGCTGGTACCTTGGCACCGTAACAATCTACTGCCAATCATTAGCAGACCGGAGTTCCGCTATGGTGACCCCTAACTGGGAAAAGCCAAAAAAAGAAGAAGAAAAAAGAACAAACATAGACACCTACAAACTCTTGCACATACATTTACACACACACATTTGCCAGACCTGAGAGTGGAATCCCTGCCTATCTAGTTATTTGTCTTACAGTATTATGCAGTTATCACACATGCTACAGAACTTACAGGGCTGACAAGTGCCCAAAGGTGCTTCTAAGGTGACTGACAGCAGGACTGCTAAAGTTGGGCACTGGGATATGTACTGGGTGGGAAAATCCTCAAAATACTTCAGTCTACAAACCTGCACGCACACACACACACACACACACACACACACACACACACACACACACACACACACACACACACACACACACACACACACACACACACACACACACACACACACACACACACACACACACTTGCCAGAACTGAGAATAGAACCCCTACCTATCTAGTTATTTGTACTATACTGTTACATAGTTATTGCATGTGCCACGAACCATATAGGGCAGAGATTGTGCAAAGGTACTTCTAAGGGGAATGACATCAGCAGGACTGCTAAAGTGGGGCACTGGGAAGTGTTGTGGGTGGGAATGGCCTAAAACTGTTTCACCTACAAACACACACTCACTCTTACCCACACACTTACATTTGCCAGGACTGAGATTAGAACCTCTACCTATCTAGTTATTTGTACTACAGTATTACACAGTTATCGCACATGCTACAGAGCTTATAGGGATGATAGGTGTCCAATGGTACTTCTAAGGTGAATGACAGCAGCAGATCTTGTAAAGTAGGGCAATGGGAAGATTAATGAGTGGGAACAGCCTCCTCATACCTATACCTTCATAGACACACACACACACACACACACACACACACACACACACACACACACATGCAAGTGATGTGATATTATAACCCCCACCTCAGTACTATTACACAATGGAGCTCACTTTCATGGTGGCATGTGTGACTGGTTACAACCGGTATGCCACCATCTGCAGCAGATCATCACTCTATGCCATAAAGGGTATCCATGTGTGTGACTCACTCTGTGTGTGTGTGTGTGTGTGTGTGTGTGTGTGTGTGTGTGTGTGTGTGTGTGTGTGTGTGTGTGTGTGTCTGTGTCTCTCTCTCTCTATCACTGTCTGTCTCTCACTTCTCTACATATATGTGTGTGTATACTTGACATATTTTTTTCAGCACTGTACCTAGGCCACTACAACACAACAGCCAGGAGTAAGTGTTGGCCAAATCCTGACAGTATTAACCACACATATACATAGCTCATTGACCCCAGCATATTGTGGACATGCAACAAGTTATCATGTGTATTGGGACAGCCCTGGCAATGTGTGCTTTGCTGCTATTTCTCTGCAAACATACATGTTACTGCATTTCTATGGGAATATGGGGGGGGCACACAGGTCAACTGTACACATTTGCACAGACTGTGCTGATAGTTGCATTACATTTTGGTTCTATTTAGCATACTATTGTGCCCTGTCTAGGGGACTAGAGGCATATCACTAACGACCACAGGTCAGACTATAATGGCATACATTTGAGTTTCAGACTTCTTACCCTTCAGAGCCTTACTGCAACTGCAAGCAAGACCTGCTGTACTATCACTGTGTAAGTCTGTAGGGGGTATTTAATCATTGTCGTCATTTGTGGGCCTCTGTCAGACATTTCTTTGTGGTTTTCTACAGCTGACTTGCTAGGTGAGGCTGAAGGGTGAGTATGGGACCCCCATACTGACATCCATGCCTGTGACCTATGACCCCCCCATTTAGTTGCCCCCCACACAAATAATGCAGTGGGATTTGTCACCTTGGGTACTACTGCATAGTATGGGGAGGCCAGTACTGGGCAAACATTTTCTGGTGTCCCACATAGCTGTCAGTTGTCTGCTGCTATCCCAGTAGGCCACCTTATTCCCTTGCATGCATGTAGCAATACCATAGATATGCTACCTGAACATACTAAAACATTCATTTATTGTTAAGAAGACTAACTTATCTTGTGCCTGTGGCAGTTGTGTGGAGAGTGTTGGAGGGCTACCTCTATCAGATGCACGCAGTACATGGCCAATGATGAAGGATCCGAGGGTATTATATCTCCACTGCCAGTCTAATTGTCCTCCTGGTTGCTGTTTTCTGAGGCAGCTGCAACCAAGGCTGTAATCAGGTGTGCCTTAGTCAGGTTTCCATGCACCAGTCCCCTAGCCTGGCACATCTCAACCAGCTGGCTCCTTGTTAGCTTTCCATACTCCTCTGCTGACATGCTGCCTGCTCACCCTGACTAACTAAACTAACTAATTAAATAAAACAATTGTGATCTGAACTCTGAGTATTCACTGCGTAGCTGCTTTACAGTACAAAACACCTTCAGAGCTCACTGTACACAAGCTACAGGAATTCACTCTACCCACACCACTACAAGCCAATTAGTGTTTGCCAACCAATTAATATGTGGTGTGGATATCCCACCACTGCCAAACAATTAATATATGACACCCATGCCCTGGTCCAGCAATCAAGGAGCCTCAATCCTCACCACTAACACCAGTGAGGGGCGTCTCATATAGGAGGAAAGAATAACAAATACACACAGTAAAGTGCAATTTCCCTTAAGAGCACACAGAGATCACAGTCAGTCTGCAGCTGGATGCTCCCTTGCTCTCCAGGTCCCCAATAAGACTCCCCACTGGCACAGCTATAGAGTCCAGATCTCAGCCTAGTGCGCAAGCTAAAACCTCCAGCACCCTCTCTGTCCAACCAGTGCTTTGTGTCCCTGCCCAAGTAGCTGACACACACTCACACACACACTTTGAGAAGAGTTTATACAACCACACAGACACTCCTGGGGAAGGCTGGCACAGGCTCTTCAGCTGTGCCCCTTTTTCCCAGACTATACGGTAGTACCAGCTGCCACCACCCACTAGTATTTATCAGCTACTCAAAGGCCCTTAAAAGGGTGTCCAATTATTACTGTGCAATATTATTATCCAATTGGTAGTACAGCCCAGGGCTAAAGCTATTGAAGTGGCTTTGTACAATTTTACCAAAGGCATGCAAGTACTCTAAAGAGATTAAATTATCTCTGCAAAAATAGCCAGAGTTGGAAGGGTTTAAAAATATTTAATAACAAATAGTCAAAACACAAGACAATGCTTTTTACTACACAGTGCTAGTCAAGAGTTCAGAGATCACAGAGAAATACTTAAAATAATTCAGTAGTACAGTTCTGACATCACAGAAAACAGTATAATCTTTCTAGTTTCTAGCTATTTCTAAGAGAAAACATAAGTCTAAGATAATCTTACATATAGAGCAAGACAGTGCTGATGAGTTGGATGGTCAAGACAAAAATGCTTAATGCTCTCTGATTCTCTCTGTTTTTAAAATCACATTCCTGGTTCATATTACATCATTCCTCACACTTTCCTGGGTTACATTACATCATTCTTCACACTTAACTACATTTACATTCTTCACCTCTGGGCAGAAACCAGAGCAATAAAGGACATTTATGCATGCAAATTCTGGCCATTAACTCTGGCCTTAAAACAATAGCAAGAATTTCTTTATCTAGACTGGCCAGAGCCATGTTTACATCAAAGGGTCACAACACGCTTTACTTGGTCAGTAGTGTGCACTGTTGTTACATTGTTTCAAGTTCCACATGTAACACTATTTTTACCATTTAAGACAACAAGCCTGTGGTTTACATTAATATTTACAGATGCCAGAATTATCTCCAAAATTCTATCTGGCTAGGCTGGCAGCTTCATCTATCTTCACCCAATCTTCACACTGGGCACACCTCCATTTGCTTACAGGAGCTGGCTCAGGGGGTTCCTCCTCAGAGTCCCTCTGTGCCTGTGGGGACCTTGGCAATGGTGGGGGGCTTTGTGGCCCATTACCATGCTGTTCCTGCTGCAGCTGTTTCCGCAGGATCATATTATGTAGCATGGCACATACTATGAATGTGTGCACATGTGGCTGGAGAGTACTGCAAGGCTCCAGCAGATATGTCAAGGCAGCAGAACCGTGACTTGAGCATCCTGAACACACACTCTATAATGATCCTGGTTTGTGCGTGTGCCTCATTATGGCATTCCTGAGTGGGTGTGTATGCATTTCTGATGGGTGTCATCATCCACGGCTCCAGTACATAGCCAGCATCCCCCACCAGATGGCCATATAGGATGTCCCTCCTGGAAAATCCCTGATACAGCTGTGAGTCACAATAGCTTCCAGGGTTGCCAGCGCACACATTCATGATAATGCCCTGGGCATTGCACACAACCTGGCAGTTGATGGAGTGAAAGCCCTTGTGGTTTATGTAGACCCTACCCTGCTCACTGGGTGGTGCTTTGATGTGGATGTGCATGCAGTCTATGGCACCCAGTACCTCCGGGTAGTCTGCTACATGGTGGAAGAGGCAGATCTTGCTGGTCCACTCCTCACAGGTGGTGGGGAAGTAAATGTGCTCACCAGCATGTGGTAGCGTGGCATCCAGGAACTGGTGGAGTACCCTGGATGCAGATGCCTGTGAGACCCCCATGATTTCACCAGTAGATCCTTGGAAAGTACCTGTAGCTAGTATTCTTAAGGCTGCACATACCTTGGTATCCACTAGGATGGGTTCCCCTCTGTTAGTTCTGTGTCTGAGGTGGGGCCAACACAGCTTGATGAGTTGCTGAAGTATGTCCCTGTCCACCCTGTCATGCTCTACTATGTCCAGATCATGTAGCCCCTGGTAGGTTATCCTGGGTCTGAACACTCTTCTCCTCCTCCTCAGTCTGGGACGGTTGTCAGAATTATACTCCTCACTGCCCTCGGCCTCTAGGACATGCTCATGTATCAAAGCAATAGCAGCCCCTAACATATTGTTGGTTAAAATTCCCCCGAGTGTGTACATCAATGGTGCAGAGTTTGTGGGAAAAAACAGACTGACAGGTGTTTGCACAGTTTATACTGTTGTGATGCAGATGCTGCCTGTGTGCTTGGCTGACTATGATGCATTCCACCTGCCAACTCTATTTGCACTTGATTGCTTTTATTCTATTTTCCTTTTTTTTCCCCTCCCCATTTCCACCCCTTTTAAGCCCCGTGGCATGCCGCACAAATCCGCTGTCCAAATGTAAACAGTTCTGCTATTTCCAGGTTTTTTTTTTTTTGTTGTTGCTATGTTTAAGACCCAGTGCATGGCACGTAAACCAATTTAGCTAAAGTAAACACTTTTGAACAGTAATGGCCCTCTCCTGGATGCAAACACGCTCCTCATTTCACGGAAGAAGTAAATACAGCCACAGACACACACCCTTGCTTAGCTGTGCTTAGCTAAGCTCAAATGGTAGCCATGGAGCTCCATTGTATTTACACCAAGCATGACACACCCACTTTTTATGTCAGCTGCTTCTCCTGCTTACACTGCAGAATTATAGCTCCTACATGGTTAAGTGCATTTGGACATGGTCTTCCACTTTGTGATTCAGTAAATTTTGATCATTTGCATGCCCCCCGCCTTAGTCCCTTGTTACACCACTACACTGCAGCCTTTCTCCTTAGCAACCACTGTTCCCTGTTATTGTTTTGGTTCTGCATGCTACCCACTATAATGGTAAAATGCAGATTTTGCTTAAAATTTTCTTTTCACATTTTTTTCTTTATTTTTGGCACAATCACATTTGAGCGCCACTGCTCTATGCCTAAATGGCCCAAACTGGCCAATAAAAAAAAAACTTTTATTTTCATAATTTTGAAACTATATTCCATGCCAATGGACATATTTTTGGCCATTAGCAGGCATAATGATTATAATACATGCTTTACTTTGAGCTGTCATGCCCCCGTTTTGATCCTTGCAGAAATGTATTCGGTTAGTAGCCGAATACATTTCTGCAGCGGACACTATTCTGGCACAGATGGCTGCCTGCTTATTGTATCACTAATTGACCTCATTTGCATGGTTTTTACCAGAAAATGAGGTAATTAGCATTATTCAGTGGTGTCCGTGCCAGAATAGTGCAGCCAGGCTCATGTACGCCCCCAGCCTACTTTCCTGAATTGCACAGACTCTGAACTCCATGTTCGGGCCATGACACTATTTGGACACAGACTTTTACCTTTCATGAATCCCAGGGTTTATTTTTTCTCTTGTGTGCATCTGTGCATCCATGTGTCCATGTATCCATGCTTGAAAACTTGGTACAGGACTGGGGGGAACTTGGTAGGGACTACAGGCAAGACCAGAAAGAACCACAGTTATTTTTAAAAGTAATAGCAACCTTCTAGTTGTACAGTAGTACAATGAAGTAACAAGGTTTTCAGTGGAAAAGGAACTGGAACTAGTTTACCATGGCAGGAATAACAAAAGGCAATAGCCGAAGACAACCACATGGAAATGTTCTATTTTGACACTGGTTGTCATTTCTTTGTCCCAGCATAAGAAACAAATAGTTAATCTGTTTTTCTAAAGGACTTAGTTCCCTCAATATAGTACCTGAGCTGTCTCCAGTGTATCCAGAGTATATAACCAAGAAAAAAACAGAAGTAGCTTCACAGCATGACAGAAAGAAAACAGAAATCCAAAGAACAAAAACCATGCTGCATCCTTACCACAGAACTTACTTTCTTGAAGCTTTTCTTGAGTGCTTATATCTTAAAAAAACAAGACTTCTTCAGGAAAAGAGGGGAAACACCGCTAAAAAGTCTTGTCAAAAAACTGAATTTTTTTTCTTTTTTTTTTCTTAAAAGGGCACTATTCTTTACAGAAGGGTTCCCAAATGGGGACTAACCTATCAGAATCAAAGCTGAAGGCTGGCTGTTGTCCTTGTGAAGCTTCTGTGCTGCTTCTTCATGAGGTGGCAAAAAAGTACTGAAGAAATCTCACTGCTGATTTCCCTCCAAGGGGCTAACCAATCAGCTATCAGATTGAAAGTGCTGGGGGGGCAGAGCTTTGAGAAGCTGACCCATATAGCCTAAAGACTAAAGTAGCAGTAGAAATGAATGATGAACATCTGAAGAGGCCTAGCCATAAAGTGATCATTTTGAGGAGAAGACAGTGTATCAGATCATCAAATCATCTGGTCACTACTGTTATTTGATCACAGTTAAACGCTCATCAATGTGGCTTGCAGGGAACAAGCAGAGAAAGAGAGAGAGTGTGTGTGTGTGTGTGTGTGTGTGTGTGTGTGTGTGTGTGTGTGTGTGTGTGTGTGTGTGTGTGTGTGTGTGTTGTAATATAGTAATGTGGAGTTGGATGAATGATACAAATTATTTTAGCCATAAATGGCTAAAGTTACTGTGGTCTGAACTCCCAGAAGATGAAGATCACACAGAAACAGAAAGCAGAAAAAGGCTTAATATGTTCATGCAGACATAGGGTGAAGCCACATGTAAGTCTGCATAAAAACCCACAGTAAAGACATAATGGCAGATACCTACTCCTTTGCAGTAAAAGCACTGTAGACCATTCCTTGTAGAGAAGCTGTATGTGAGGACAAGCAGCTTGTGAGACTCTGTGGAGTAATATTGAAGAAAAGAAAGAGAAAGGGAACATTCATGAGTATAATTCCACTTAATCTGGGTGAATATCAGCTAGTAAGACGTAGAATATACTTCAAACAGTGGACCTTCCCTTTGTTCTCTGAACAAACCCTTTCCCTGACTTTAAACACAAAGGAACAGTGCAGGTGGCAATGGGATTTGCTGCCCACCCCCAAGACTATACACAGTTAAGGACACAGAATATCCTTCAAATGGCAGACATTTCTAAATGTAAACTCAGTTAATTTTGTACTCTTGCTAAGAAAGCATAACTTCCCTGAACTGCTTTTCTGTGCTTAAGCTTATGCATTTTTACTAGAACCCCATTCCCTGGAGCTTACCTTAGTGTGATGTTCAAACTATTATTGAGGTAGATAATAAGCTTTGTGCACCTTATTATTAACCCACTGCTGTATTTTAAAGAAGTGATCAATTCAATATTCTGACATATAAAACAGAAGAAACATTGTACGGATTCTACTTGTGTAGGGCTTTAATCTCCATTATCCAGAGTTTCCCCTTGAGTAGTTACTGATTGTTCAACTCATGATAAGAATGAAAACAATGAACTTCTATCTGTTTTTTTGTTATGAGTACTTGTTTCTGTTCTGTAACATATATTCTGGATTGTGTCTCCAAAGCACTAGTTCCACCCTTTAAAGTGAAAATCCTGCTGCAGCATTGTACATTCTCGGCTCTGCAGTTCAGTCCATAGTGTAGCTGCATTTCTACAACAGAGCCTTGTAGAATTACCTCTGTTGTTTCTACCTTATGCACATTTACCTTGCAACCCCCCAACTGTCTGCCAGTGTTCAGAGCCTGTAAGCAGCTGCAGTCTGACCAAGGTGAGATGCATCATTTTTAGCTGATTATTAGAAGAAAAAAATCAGAAAACAGATTAAAAATATGTACATTTATTGCTTAATTAAGTGCACTTAATAAGATACAGTTTTCGATGTTAGCATTAGGCTTGTTTGCTATACACTGGCAAGTGTGAACATTTTGGTTTGCAGTACAATGTGCTGATTCTGTAGGTAGTGATACACCTATAGCTACAGATGCTGTTACATTCCATCAATTTCTGGACATTTTTTTAATAACAGGGTGGGTACAGATTAGTTGTATCTTTGTCTGAGTACTTTGCTCCTCTATAGATGCCATTTTAGAATCTGGACAAAGCCTAAAATAATGGGGGGAACTAAGATAAAAAAATAGGGACATATATTAAATATTGCTGTTATAAATTGAGAAAGAAGACACAAATAACATGATTTGTGTTAGCCTGCATTTTCTGGAAGGCATGAAGTCTGAAACTGAGATTTATGTCATTATTTAGTTGCTTCAGTCCTCACTGGTTTACCAGTCAGCCTTAAATTGTATGAGGAAAAGACCAAAAACAGAGGCAAAAATCTGGACAGTTGAAAGGTATGCATGAAATTATTTAATTAAAGGGTGAGCTTTTTGCATCTCACTGTGGCCCACTATAACATTACAAATCACTGATTTGCTCAATACTCTGACACAAAAAACAGAAGAAATATTTATGAGTTCTTACTTGTATAGGACTTCAGTTTCCATGGTCAAAGATGGTGTTTGTGAAGTGACTGAACATTTTGTGCACGAGTGTTAAGTCTAATACACTCCCATGCTCTACTCCTATTTCCACTAACCTACAAAGCATTACTTTTATAACTTACCTGTTATACAAAATTGCACAAAGAAAAACAAAACTCACCTCATTGTTTCAAGTTATCCCTCTAGTATGCCTTACTAAATAGCTCTTGTTTGTCTTCCTGACTAATTAAGTTTCTTTCTCACAATCCTACATTTCTCTTCAAAGTAAAACTCTAATATTTTTCAACTGTACTCTATTGACCTTTAAAAATATTTTTTGCTCATAACATACTACACTTTCACACTTGCCTTAACTTTCTTACAGCTGCAGAGACATTCATACACTCCATCCTTTGTCTAATGAGAAATTACACCTTCATTAAACTCTACAACACTTTATCTGGGAGCATAACTGACAGACATAGCCCCTCTATTATATTTAGTTTACTTATATTTGGATAACAAGAGATTCCCTTCCCCCCTATAAATGCCTTCCTTCTTTTCTATTTCATATTAGACCCCAACAGAGAATTTAGTTGGCAGGTGAAATCCACTCCTTCATCCTTGTGCTCCTCTTCCCAATTACTCTGTCTGCTGGTTGTTGGCAGCAATATAAATTTCAGCTTTGCTCCAAATGAATTTAGTTTACAGATGAATTTCATACCCCCTTCCTTACAATTAATTCAAAACAGCTCAGTGTGAAGGCTTTCCAAACCCAGTGGAGGTGATCATACTCTCCTGGGACCAACAAGTGAAATAAAAATGTTACAATCCGATTGCTATTTGTGAGCAATTTCATCTGGCAGACTTCATCAGATATGTTTTTTAGCCTATCCAAATTGAAGATTAGACCTTCCTTCTAATTAGGCTGAGAGCTAGTCTAAACCAATTATTCTACAGAGTCATTCAAACTAACTAACAGTGGTAACAGCTGTCCTCCACCTCACGTCCTTTTCAGAAGCATTTATATATGCCAAGTAAATGTAATCTCATTCAATAAAAAACTGTCTGATGTAGTCCACTGAATGAAGGTGCCAATAATGAAACTCAGTAAATAAAACAACATTAAGCAGCAATCAGGTTATCTTGCATTTTTTATTTTAATCTTTTGACAGAATCTTTTGGAATAGAGTCAGGTTACGAGAATTCTACTGCAAACTGATCAAGAATTTGACAGGATCTACCACCGTAATTGTTTTTTCCTTCCTTGATTTCATCTCCTTACAATACTGTTTCTTCCTTCTATTCCCCTGTCTGATGGATTTGTTAGTAGCAGCCCAAATCGCATCATAACTTCTAAGGAATTTAGATGGCATATTCTACCCTACTCCCCAAAAAAATTAATTCACTTTATCTTTCCACACTTGGCTAAAATTCAGAAATTTGTATGGCAGTTACAATTACTCCAAAACATAATCCTCCTTCACTGATGCCAAAAAAGCATGGGACAGTATAACATATTTTTCTTCAATATAATTTGTCTTCTTATCCTGTTAATAACATGAATTTTTTAGGCAGTTGAGCTTCCTGCTCTTCTTCTGTTTTGTCTTTTCACTTAAAACTACTTCCATCCCTTCTCATCCAAAGCTTCTTTCCATATCCACCTCTCCTCTTCCATGTTTCAAAATATTTTGTGATCTCTTACTCTATTCTTTGCAGCCAGTAATCCTTCTGACCTCAACACTGATCAGCACTAGTTACCACAGTCCTCTAGCTGGGCCTACATCTGTCTACACATCTGTCCTACTACTGCTAATTTTTTTCTCCTGTGACAACTTCCTCTAAAGAGCAAGCATGCACTTCATACCAACCCCCCCCCCTCATTTTCCATCTGATACAGTCACACAACAACACGCTTCTATATTACAGAAATCCCTTCACCATTCATCGCTGCTTTCAGTTCCAATGATTACACCATTCCTGTCATTAGAATGAATCGCTCTGTCTCTTCAGTAAGTATCTCTGCCCCCTTCAAAATGGTGACATCAACCATTCAGTTCACATTCTTGCCTTCAGCATTTGCATACCAACCCTTACCATCCATAAAATCCTCCTTTATTTCTCATGTTCCTTTTTCAAATGGTCTTATTTCCTATGTGAGAACATTCGGACAATGCTGGTTCCTCAAAAAACACCTCCTCTACACACTCCTTCCTCAGCATCTATCCCCTGTACAGTTTATCATCTCACATATTAATGCCAGTAGTATAAACAATAAATCTGATCTACTAAAAACATGGCTTCTTAACTGCAACCCAATCATCATTGTTCTTTACATCCTAAATAATTTAAAAAAAAAATTTGATAGATCACTGAATTTCAAATGTATTCTTACTCCAAAACTTGTCAGATCCCATCTGTGTGGAACTTATCAACAATCTTACCTGTCACCAGCAGCAATAAACTTACTAACTATATCATTACAAACCAGTAACCTTCTTCATCTCTTAGATAAAATATTTGGAAACTAATCTATAAACAGATTCTGGATCACATAGTAATTTTCTGCACCCTCAGTAACTCGCACATTGTGTCAGTCTGACATTTAATACAAGCACCTCTCTGTATTCAGCAAATTATGATATTTTCAGCAACACAGAAAAAGGCCTTCTCACTGGTACTCTCTTTGTCAATTTAAAAAGAGCATTGGTATGGTGAACCACTGCCTCCTTTTAAACAAACTTATCTACTTGGACTTCACTGATCCTATCTTAACATGGTTTACAACCTACTTACAAAGTAGCCTATTAATGCTCTATGTAAATCCTAAACTTCTAACTGCATCATTTTGTCAGTTGTTGTACTTAGGATTTAGTTCCATACTAGTTTCTTTGTACATTAATAAATTTTCATCTGCTTGTCCAACCATAAAAATAATGATATATGCAGATACCTTTATCCTACTAAAATAAGTAACAATTGTATTGGCAAACTGCTCTACAAAACCACCTTAAAAATGTTGTGCCCAGCTACACAACAATAATCTAATTTTAAATGATACCAAAACTCCAAACATAATATTTGGTGCACCACAAAAATTCTTCAATAACTCCTCGATATACCTCACAATCTGTGTGGGAACTTCATTTTCCCACAACCACCCTTAAATATCTAGGAGTAACTGATGGCCTGTTCCTTTATTTCTACTGACACGTCAATGATACTGTATCCAAAGATCTCTCCAAATGTACGCATTGTTACAAAGTTGGTAATCACCTAACCCCAGACCCAAGATATTCTATAGCCAAGTCATTCATAATGCCTACAGTTTAATTTACAAGTTCCATCATTTTACTCTGCGACTTGCAACGTATGTGCACATTACACGAAAGCCCAAAAAGATATGTTATTGATAGACTTAATCACCACTGCCTTCTCCTGCATCTGTCAGGCCTCTCCTCTTTTCTGAAACAGCTGTCTTTTTGCCACTACTTTCTATGAACTCATCTACCTACAACTCCATCTTATATTGCTGGTAAACTAACAAGAAACAACTATTATTCCCTCGGAAATAATCTCCTGAATGCATAGCCTTACTTAGACCACTCTTTATTCTTATCATCACTGAACATTCTTTCACAAAGCTGTCATGATATTATAGAGTGGTGTCCCATCAGAATCATGTTGCATTCCCATTTTACAGTCATTCACAACCTCACTTTACAACCACATGGTAGCTTCCACAAAACATAAAATCTACTTGTGTAACCCCACCTAGTAACTGTTAAACATACCCCCCCCCAAATTAGCCATAGATCTACTGTTGCTTACACTTTAAGACTGTTTCCCTTCATTAATCTGTCACAGACTCTCCATTCTCTAATCTCTAAAAATCTAATATTTATCCTGCCAGTAAGTCTTTCTGTGCATCATTCAGAGTAATAACCCAGTGTAAAAGTTGCACATCAAAAGCGTGTAAATTCAAACAGATACAAAAGCATAAAATTGGTAATTTCTCTGTACACTTTGCAGCTATTTATTTATAGGTTCATAGGATGTTACTAGGCTATTGAACTGAGGGTCGTTTTAAGCCTAGCCTATTACACCCATTATAGTTCAAGAGAAAAAGTCTAGTCAATGCCTAAGATTATTATTAGTAATGAATACCCATGTCCAAGAGGGATGTGAGAGCTATTTCCAGCAAGAATTTGTGGTTTCCATCCATTCATCCAGGCTCCTTTTGAATAGAGCCATAGAGGTGCTCTTCTTAACATGAATTGGTAGCCTATTCCAGAGAAGTAGAAACCTCTGTGAGGTGAATTTATCTCTGCAGCATGTCCTATTTAAATCGCAGGCCACATTTAAATCACTGGAGCAGGTAATTCTAGTCCCATTTGACTTACGAATGTGAAGTAACTTGATCAGGTTGGGGTCAAAGATTGCTCTGTAAGCCAGGCACAAGTCTCCCCTAAGCAGCCTATATGCTACTGAATACAGTGACAAAGACATCAGTCTGTCTATGTCAGGCACATGCTGAAGACCCTGGATCTATCTAGTTAAAAATCTCTAGTGTCTTTCCAATTGCTGCAGGTGCCTGGTATGGTACATACCAAAGGAGGAATTATATGCAATTATGGGCCTAATAAGGGATGAGTATAGGGGGTTATAACCTCTTTTGCTCTTGAGGCTATGCTTTTGCTAATCAAATGTGTGACACAGAATGCCTTTCTTATTACAGTGGACAGATGGTGATCAAAGTTTAGGTCACAGTCTACTTCCATGCTCAAATCCCTCACTACAGCATTCATACTTAAGGTAGTATTGTTTATTTGATAGTTAGTAAGGACACTGCTTTCACCAAAGTGGATGATGATGTATTTTTTTGCATTTAGTTTGAGTCCATGGCTATGGCACCAATCGTTGGTCTGTGTAAGCCCCTCTTGGAGTACACTGACATCATTTGGAGAGTCAACGATTGCGCCAAGTTTGCAATCATCAGCAAACCTGGTCAGTCACAGCCGCTTTGTTTTGGCCTCAATGTCCAAGAAGTAAATACCAAACAAAAGGGGGCCCAGTAATGACCCTTGTGGAACCCCACTGGTGACAGGTCTGCTGGTTGATGGGGAGTCACCCACTTTGATAGCATGTGTACTGTTAGTGAGCCAATTTGTGACCCACCTAGCAACAAAGGGGTTGACATTTAGGTGGGTGAGTTTGTCAATAAAGCCTGAATGGGGGATTGTGTCGAAGGCCTTTGCCAAGTTCCAGATATGCTGCGTGTACTTGCCCTCATCTGTGGTCCTGGTCACATTTTTGAAAAAAAGTATACTAGGTTTAACAGGCATGATCGACCCTTTACAAAGCCAAACTGGGTTGGATCAAGGGTTTGGATGTCACGTATATCTTTATTTATGAGGTCCATGATGATAAGTTCCATGGCCTTGCAGATAAGGCTAGTCTGGCTTATGGGTCTATAATTCGCTGGATCTGTTGATAAGCCGCACTTGTGGAAGGGGATAATGGTTGTGGTTTTTCATTCAGCTGTGACAAATCCTGTATTCAGTCTGTGGTTAAATAGGGTACCTAAAGGGGTTGCTAATTCCTGTTTTATTTTGTTTAGAATGCAGCCTGGGATGCCACCAGGACTCACAGAGGCTGCCTTTTTTTTGTCTTAGACAGAGGTTTGATGACCTATTCTTTAGATATATGGAGTTGGGGAGCTGTTGAAGGTATGGTTTGTGATATGTTTGTAGGTGATAAAGGGGAGAAATTTTCACCAAACCTGTCCGCTAGTAAGTTAGCAATTTCTGCAGGATCAGTGTATGTGATATCACTTGTCACTAGTTCAGCACATGTCTTGAGTCCTACCTTTTAGGCAAGAGGTGTAGCTAAAGAAAGCCTTATGGTTATCCTTAGCTGTGTTTGCTAAATTTTTCTTGAAGTCACCCTTACAGGATTTTGTAAGTTGTCTTATTTGTTTATTGAAGCTTAGGATGGTACTTTTCCAGTACTGAAACATTCCTTTGATATTTAGACAATAGCTTCTTACACTTGTATAGTTTATGCGAGATGTCCACTAGGGTAACTTGTTTTTCTTGAGACTCTTACTTTGGTCCTATCCAGCACAACTGAGTCTATACATTTGTATAAGTGTTGGTACAAGGAATCAGAGTATATTTTGTTATAGTTGCCAAGACCATCTGTGGGAACTGGGGCTTGGAAATCATTTATGCCAACCCCTAGGAGTGTATAATTGGCTTTGGTGAAGTTTTTTAATGTGACTTCACGTCTGATGGGTTCTGGAGTTATTGCTTCTTCAAAAGTGACTGATTTATGATCAGGTTTTTCTAAAGAGGGTCCTATACTTATGGTAGCGCAATGGTCTCTCATGTTGGTGAGAACCAGGTCAAGTATATTTGAGCCCCTGGTAGGATTTTGTACAATTTGTTCCAGAGCACAGTAGATGCATGCATCTACTGTGTTCTGCATTCAGTTTATTACTGTTACCATTTTTATATGCCCTATAATTGAGTTGTTCAACATGATCTGTATGTTGCCTTTTTTAAGAAAAATGATCTTCACTAAAATCTTTAGTATTGCCACTCAGGATACTATATTACCAAGACATAGAAAATCAATACAATTTACAATAAAAAATAATTGGGTCTACTTTATTCTCTCAAAAGCTGAAATGGGTGAATACAAATAGTACGACATGTAAAGAGCGAACAAAACCGTGAAAAGAGGTGTCGAATCATCATAGTTGGCCCGTCTGTGGTATAGCTCTGTAAGGTAAGTGTGCGATAGTTACGGACCTTAGGGTTAGGGTGCGGGTTAAGGTAAGTGAATAGGTAGGTAATGTATGTAAAGTTTAGTGTAGGGTTTTGTTAAGTGTATGTGTGTGGAATATTTAGTTTGTTTGGGTATAGCTCCGTAGCAGAATTATGCGGTAGTTACGGACCTTAAGGTTAGGGAAGGGTTAAGGATAGTGCATAGATAGCTGTGTATGTGGGGTTTAGTGTAGGGTTAGCAGAAGGGTTTTGGTGCTTTAATTTAGGGTTAGAAGTAGGGTTTTGGTTAGTGTATGTATGTGTTTTTTTTTATTGTGTTTGGGTAGGTAGTGTGTTGCGGGCAGTGGATTGGCCGACTATGACGGTTCAAGGTTTTAAATTTCACGGTTTAGTACGTTCGATGTATTCGCGGTTCACTCTTTATGTGTCGTGCTATTTGTATTCACCCTTTTCAGCTTTCAAGAGAATAAAGTAGACCCAAAGAATCAAGGTAATGCACTCATAAATAGAAAGATACCCAGAAGATATTAGAAGTAAAGACAGGGAAGGGATTTTAGGATACAAAGGATACAAGTAGCAGATAGCCCTGATGCACACAAGTTACCAGGCTATATAAAAACATTAATTTTAAAAGCTGGAAGAGTAGAGATCACTGAAAAGTAAAAACACATTTGATTAAGTGTTTCTTCTATGCATAGCAGACAGGTTTTTTTTTTTTTTTTGTTAAATGATTACACTGGTTGTGATGTTGCCATCTGACATTATTGTATTTATTTATTTTGAGTACAGGTTTCAAATCTGACCTGTAAGCTGTTCTTTTTTTTCATTCAGTGGCATTTACAGCCTGCTTTTAAATGTTTATTGCATCATGGACTGTAAAGAAGCTAAGCTCTATCAGCAATTTCTTTATCTCAGTTCCTCAGCTTACCTTCACATCATGTGCTATATTCCTCATATCACACATAAGAGCCAGGATTTAAATGTACCTTGACAAAAATTTTACTGTCAACATCCACCATCTAACACTTCAAATTTTGTAATAGACCTTAAACTCTGTCAATGACCACTAGTGAATTGTTAAAACACTGCCTGGAAAACCATCTTCAATATACCCAGAAAAGATAATTTATACTTAAGTTTCCTAAGCTGACATCCCTTAATAACTTCAGCAAACTGAGACCTTTGCATTAAAGTACTATATGCCCTGGAAAATCTTGATCGGCTTGTATCTTCCTAATGCAGAATACATTTTTCTAGGTTGCCAAATTTGCCATAATAAATGTTTCTCATGCCAAGTCACACATTGGACTTCTTATCCTTGAGGTTTTCCCATAACTTGTTCCAGAATAGTCAGCAGTAAATGATTTTCAATGCCCAGCAACCTGTACTAAAAACAGTCGCCATTTTCTTTGCTACATGCAACTCATGCTCCAAACTCTCATGTCTCTCTAGTATCCTGATCAGTCTTAAATGTCATCATATAGCCTTGTCCTATATGCTCACCAGAAGCTGCTCAATAGACACCCTTTGGTTATTGATTTAATAATATTCCTAATTGTGTGACGGTGCTGTTTGAATGACATAATAATATCAGACTGCTCAGTACAAAATTCACAGCCTTCATCTTCACACCAATCCAAGTCATTCACATTCATCTTCAGCTTCTGGGAAAAAAATGAAACAACTGATACAAAAAACATCAACTAGTACTAAATCAACATCTTGGGCCCATGACTTAACACATTCCTCTTCTCAATGATATCTTGTATTGACAGGCCAGATGTTATGCAGTCAATCATACCATCAACCACTTCTTCCAAAATCATACTGTGTGACACCATTTCAGCAAACATCTTGACATCAGTTGCCTTACTACTTTAATCAACAATGCAACAGTACATTACACAAACTTTAAATTAAATTAACCCCAACATTTAAGTAAAAAAAAAAACATTTTTTATGAAGCAACTACTATAGTCATCCAACCACTTCAACCACTTCAAGCACTGTGACATCTCCAAATGTTCCACTTCTGTTGAATGTCTCTGGACGCCTATAAGGTGTGAAAGGATTTTGAGACAAACACTGTCACCTGGCTAAGAAATGAGAAACAAACAGAGACAAACAAGTAACTAAATAGCATTAGTAAGCCAAATTCCACATTGTGCTGCATTTTATCCTTTAAGGGTGGAATGGCAACCTGAGGTATACCTCATACACCCAATAGCATGAACCTTTGATCGACAACTAATAACACATGATTGAAATATTCTTTCCTATATGTAGCTACCAACTGCAGGATGCACAGGATTGGTCAGTATGATAGTCTACAAAGTTGTATAATATTTGATTTCTATAGAGATGTAAGAAATGGGTGTATAGCTTCCTTTTCTGGTAAGGAATGGAATACATGTTCAGAACTCATCTGCACTGAGTTTTAATTTTATCCAAAGTAAAATTACATACACTTCTTCGAAAAAATATATTTTTTTCTCATTAGAAAGATGTCATGACCAAAATCCCTGTACAAACAATGGCAAAAGGATTCAAACAAATTCACTGATGAACTGCACATAACTCCTGAAAACTAGAAGTACGTATTTAAATATAATTTCCACAGATTTTCACTAACAACTGCTAAGTACTGATTGAGATATGCCAACTTTATTATGCACCAAATATATGCTTGTGTGAAAAAAAGGAATGTGAAGGTATGTAAAGTCACATTATATTTGATTTCTATGTAGGTAGGAAAATAACTTCTTCTGAAAATGTAGAATATAATATGTGGCCAGAAAATATTTGCACAGAGCTGCCATTATACCAGAAGTAAAATCCTGTAAATATATATATATACATATATATATATATATATATATATATATATATATATATATATATATTGGAAACATAACTATTTATATCAGTGGAAATCTGCCAAGACTCTTGGCTCAAATTTAGACACACAATAAAAGACACAGTAGTACATGGAGATGAAGATGGGAGAATGTTTTTATAGCTTAAATAAACAGCTAAGCAAATTCTGTAGCTCAGTGGCATGATATATTTCCTAAGAATTTTGTTATGAAATAGCATGTTTCAGAGATCTAGAATTGTATTAGTAGAGACCTCAAAAAGGCTTGCGTAGCCATTAGACAGGTCTATATCACTTTGTCGAAGTGACTAACTGTCGAATGCCTATTCATCGAATTTAATCCATCAAAAGCTAAATCTGTCAAATCTTCATTTATGTGAATTTTTTCCCAGGGAAAAAAATAGTAGGCCAACATAGCAACCATCACAAAACCCACATTATTTAAAACCCACCCAGGTGGGGGGCTGTACACCCCCAACAAAATATACCAACTCTGAGATCGCACTACAGTGGGGAAAAGGGCAAATTCCCAATAATGGCCAACTAGTTTTTTTTTTCCCTGGGAAAATATTCAGGTAAATGAAAATTAAACGCATTTAGCTTTCAATGGATTAAGTCTGATGAATAGGGATTTGACAATTAGTAACTTCAATGAAGTGATATAGACCCCATTAGACTGCTTAATTTTGTGCCATTTAATAAATAAAATTTGTATATATTTTACATTTGTTATGGCTGGCAGAATCAAATATGAGAATCATGCATCTGAAATTTTGAGATTTTGCAATTTCTTTGAAGTTACTACGACTAACTCCTGAAATGTATGTAATGTGAGACTGACTTTATAGTAGTCTTGCCTTGAAACATTTATAAGAAAATCCAAAAGCATTACAGAGAAAGGGCTGTTTGTAGTTAGTGCCAAATTATGATTAGAATAACCATTAGAAACTCTGAAATACTGCAACACTTCTAAAACACTTGTTATAAAATGTGCAGCTATCAATTATTTTCATGGTATAAATATAAATGTGAAACATAAATATGTACCATTTGTATGATATGAAGTCTAATATGGCAATGTATTTTGTATAAAAGTAAGATCACTAATTTTAAATGTGATACAAATGGGATTAAAATATTTTCCCTTTAAAATTCAAAATACAGTTTCTCCACTGTCCTTTATTCTAGGAGCAAATTTCAGGGCATTTTAAAGCTAATTGCCCCAGTATAATGCTTTAAACGTTGTATAAGATTATGTCAAACCGTGATGGATATGCAGCATTTTATATAATGGGAGCAAAAAGAGTGAAAATGGGACATTTGTAAGGACACAGCATTTCTGAAAATGACCACTAACAAACAAGTTTATTTTGTAACCAACATCTACAAAAGGATTTTATTTAATTTTATTTATTTTACATTTGTTGATCGGGAGTGTCCAGCTGAGCTAATGCCCTTTTCAAGCGGAGGCCCGGGGAGAAAAGCTCCAAAGATATACAATGCAATAAAAGTAGCAATACAGATGCATTTCAATAAAAATAGCAATAGAGGATTTTGGTAGTTTTACGTAAGCTACATACATGTATGTTGTTGACAGATAAAACAATGCTATGAACAAAAAGGAGAATGTCAAAGTAGAATAAGTTGTATGTTTTGGTTTAAAAAGAGAGTTGAGTAAATATAAGGTTTTGTCTGCAGAGTAGCAAACACTTAAAAGGTTAGATAAGAATTTTAGGGAGCAGATTACAGAAGAAGCTTTGGAGGTTGAATAGGAAGCATAGGATGAAGTAGCTAACGGTAAGTTTTAGTAAGTTAGTTTGACTGTACTATAAAAGGTAGGTAATAATCAGGGAGGGTGAGTACAATGGCAGGACCAGTGTTTTTTAAAGTGGTCTTTGGTTGCTAGCTTAAATTGTTTGTGGTGAGTCAGGGACATTATTTATAGTGGGAGTTTGTTCCATGCACTAGAGGGATGGTAGCTATATAAGTTGCACCCTGTGTTGGATTTGGCTTTATGGATTTTTAGTAGGTCTTGGGCTGAGCTTCGGAGAAGTCTGTTAGGGGAGTAGTGAGAGATGAGAGAAGATAGACTTGGACAGAAATCAGGCTGATATAGGATGGAGTGCATGATTTGGAGTTGAGATTGTAGGAACAGGTAAGGTAGTTTGGACCAGTTCAGGTATTTTAGGGAGAGACAGTGGTAAGATGTATATGTTTGTTGTGCTGCAAATCTAGCTATTTTGTTGTAGGTTGATTCTAATTTGGTAAGCAAGGACGATTTCAGATTTGTGAGTATTTGGGAACAATAGGTTAAGCATGGTAGAAGGTAGGCATGGGTAAGAGAAATCCTAGCTTTAATAGTTAGGAATTTGTAGTTCCTGTACAGTAGTCCTAGCTTTTGGTGGGTTTTTTGATACAATTGTTAATGTGAAAATCAAATTTTAGTTGGTTGAAAATGGTAATGTCAAGGAGTTTTGTACTAGTTTCCACTTCTACAGGAGTATTGTTTAGGGACCTTATGGAGAAGGAAAGTTTAATGTGGTTTGCAGATTTAGGTAGAAAGAGTAATAATTTTGTTTTCTTAGGGTTGAGGATGAGCTGATTATTAGTGAGCCATGTCTCTACTGAGTTGAAAGATGTCTGGGTATTTGTTAGTAGTTCTAAGGGGGAATTAGCAAAAGTTATGACTGTACAGTCATCTGCATATTCGACAATGTTAGACTAAGGACAAGAGGAGTGGAGTGAGATGGTGAAGATATTAAAGAGTAGCGGTCCAAGAATGGAACCTTAGGGAACACCAGTTCTTACTGAGAGAGGGGTAGATAGTGCTGAGTCCCATTGTACTGACTGCAGCCTATCAGAGAGATAGCTAGAGAACCATGCAACTTTATCAGGGGAGAAGTTTAGGTCTACAAGTTAACTAAGTAGCAGAGTGTGTGAGAATGTGTCAAAAGTCTTAGAAAGGCCAAGGAATAGACAGGATATAAGTTTGTGATCATCTTTAGCAAGGGCTAAGGGGTTGAGAACTGATAGTAGAGCTGTGGTTGTACTATGCTTGAGACAGAAGTCATGCTGTGTTGGAGTGAGAAATTTTTCTTGTAAGAGATAATGCATAACTTGTTTGTATATACATTTCTCAAGGATTTTGAAGAGAGGGGAGAGGATAGCTATAGTTCTGAAATTAGATATTTCTGTGGATTTACCTCCTTTATGAATAGGAAGAGTGTAAAACTGTTTCCAGATAGAAGGAACTTTAAACTCAGAGATGGAGCGATTGATTAGTATAGATACAGGCATAGCAAGGGAGTGCGCAGCAATCTAGCGAAAGTAAGAAGAAATAGTGTCTGCTGATACAGAGCATGGTTTGAGCTTTGGGAGTAGAGTTCTGATACAGTCAGTGGAGACAGGTTTGGAAGAGAAGGACTTTACTGAGATAGTGGTTGAGGGGTGTATAGGGAGGTGTGAAGTATTGTTGTTTGAGAGGTTGGAGTTCAATAGTTTTGAAATGGATTCTATAAAGCAAGTGTTGAAGGTATTGTCAGTTATTTCAGGTGACTTGTCAGAACATGGGTTTGGTGACGATGGGTTACCTGGATGTAGTATTTGGTTTATAGCATTCCAGGCATAAGTGCTATATGTCTTTAGTACTGTGACAGCCTTTCCTTCTTCCAACTCTTCTCCAAACCTGCATGCTATCTAAATAGGGTAAACTACTTTCCCTTTACATTTGTTTCTCTCCTCTCCCCTCATCTTTCCTTCCTTCTGGCTACTCTTTAAGCAGATGTTCCTGGCTTTCAGGTAAGGATTACCAGAGGTAACAACAACTTGCAGAACAAGCACCTAATCCATGATGCTTTTAAAGGAACAGTTCCTCATTTTGCTTCATAAGCATTCTCTGTTAAGCTGTTCATACTGGTTTACCATCAAATGGTCGACAGTAACTTGGTCGACAGCCACCTCCTCGACCATGGTAAGAGTGACTGTCGGAATATCGACATTCATTTGTACATCTGTTTAAAAGGACACAGGCAGGGAGTTTCAGCATGTATTTCAATGGGAGATTTCCACCTTAAGGTCGACAGAATTTGTCGACATTGCTGCGTCAATCATACAACCTACTTCATATTAATGAGTCGACATTATTTGTTGTGGAAATCAGCGTTCATGGACATGATTTTCATCCTTTTGATAGTAGACCATTAATACTAAGCTAACAGCCCTTGTGGCCTATTTTAGGCCTAGCCAATTACCCCATGCAACAATCAAACCCTGCATCTTATGCAGGTAAGGTAAGCACCTTAAACATCATGCCAACTGCCTCATGACTTGTCACATATTCAGTGTTATACTTCTTAAGAAAAACTCTACAGTGACTAATATTAAATCATAATTTCATCAACAAAATGTTTAGAAGGATAGAGCAACACAGTTATCTGTGTTGTGAGTTTCTAAATAAACTCGTTACTAAGTGTTCCACATTTTTTCAAATTTTTGTCTGTAATCTAAGAACCATTTTTCCACACTTGGGAGGCTAAACATTGAAAGTTTCATTACTTATTGAGGAAGCCACCAGCTGAATCATATATGGAAGACAGTATCACCAATTTTGAAGAGCATACTTAAAAATGAAACACCAGCTTGAAAACAAATTCTGAGTCAACATATTTAACTACCCTTCTCATCTGCTTCACTTGATTTCTCACATTAAAGATGATTTTTCAATCAACGAAGTACTCTGCTCCTTCTATTTCAGCTTTAACTATATGTTATTAAGAGACAGAAATACCTGGGGCCTTGCAACATTTGCCTTGCCATTAAGATACTTTAATGGCAGCAATTAGTAAAACACAGTTCAGATTTATGAAGCAAAAATAACACAGCTGCAAGCGGAAAGGAATGGAAATGTAGCTCATGAGATTAAATAGCAAATTATGCAAGTGATCATTTTGTTTGAAAGTATTTTATCAAAACATGATGGCAAAAATGCAGTAGAATATACATAGATAGAGCAAAATAATACATTTAAATTAAGCTATGGAGTTTAGTACAGTTTAACATGCAAGAAGTAACACTTTTCAAACTGAAATCTCCAAATACCCGTGTTTCTTGTACTCTGAATAACAGAAATGCGCCTATCTCTCTAGTAAATTTACATAATTTTTATTTTCTTTTTTAAGATTATTGACCTAGATTTGTTTGAAGCATTCTTATTGCTACTAACAAGACAGTATTGCCTCCTACATAGAAATATTGTATTCTGAAAGGCATTTCCTCATTTATTTATGTACTTACAATACATGAGCCAGATTATGAAATGAATATTAATGTCACTTTTTCTTGTACAGATTCTGAGAATAACCATCTGACACAGAAAGGGACCATGCATTTTTTCTGGCAAACAGACAGTGATTTCAACATATCTGAAGAGTAAAAAATATTTCCATAACCCAGATTATAGGCTAGATTGAAGACCTGAGCAGACTGCAGAGGATGCAGTAAGAAGATCATCTTTTACACCAGATAAACAGATGTATAATGCTCAGAAATACACATAGCCAATTATAAATCATATCTATGAGGTCAGAGCTTAGTGCATCACAAGCAAGGAAATTACCATAGTATAGCAGAGCTGGGCTATATGCCATTCATTCTGATAGTGCACTGCATACTGACTTCAGGATGGCACTTAGAAATAGCTGCAGAGGGGCACAGAAGCAGTCAGTACCATACATCTTATAATAAACCTCAGCTGCAGCAGTATTCAGGGGGTTGGAGTTCACTAGAGGGCACAAAAAAAAGTAGCTCTGGGTAATGTATAGTAAATGTAATACAGCAACAGATGGGTTCTTTGTGTGTGTGTGTGTGTGTGTGTGTGTGTGTGTGTGTGTGTGTGTGTGTGTGTGTGTGTGTGTGTGTGTGTGTGTGTGTAACAAGACACCGCATGCACTACAGCACAACTAGGGGACATAAGGAGTTATAAGATATGCCACAGAGAGGAACGTTATGCCCTCCAATAAATGCAATCCAACAGCACTTAAGGATATGCAACATTAGTCAGGGGGCACATAGCGATGTCACTGTGTGTGTGTGTGTGTGTGTGTGTGTGTGTGTGTGTGTGTGTGTGTGTGTGTGTGTGTGTGTGTGTGTGTGTGTGAGTGTGTCTGTGCTTCCCTGTCTACCTGCCTGTTTGATTGCCTTCATTTGCCTAAAGATCACACACAGCCACCAGGCCAGAGACAAGGGGCACAGGAAAAGCACATAGCAGCATTTTGCATCCTGTACATTCCAGTCAATAGCCATAGCACATTTGTAGGGTACATAGCAAAGCAACACTGCATACCCTGAGTTTACATTTCCCATTAGGTGCTTGGGAGGGGAGTGCAACATTGTAAGTATGGTACACAACACAGCAGAACTATGCAACATATTACAGTGACATACTAGGCACTCACGGTTAATTTGACATGGGGTACATCATTCTGGGGTATAGTGCAACAGTAGTAGTAGTAGTAAGATTTAGATGTAAGATAGTGTACATAGCTTAACACATGGCTACATAGCTGCACTATGCAGAGAAAAAGATGATAGTATGCTATGCAATCATTAAGACTAGGCTAATATGCAGAATTGCACAGAACAATTCACAAACATAATGATCTGTTTTATGCTCATTATCAATTGTGTATATTAGCTGTTCAATTACATTTACATATGCAGGATGGTGCAGTGGTGCAGCGGTAGCATTGTCACCTCACAGCAAGAGGTTTTCCGGTTTGATTTTCGGCTGGAGTGCCTGCTGTGCGGAGTCTGCGTGTCCTCCTTGCATTCGTGTGGGTTTCCTCTGGGTGCTCCGGTTTCCTCCCACAGTACAAAGATATGCATATGAAGTGTTCTCCCCTGGCCTCTGCTGAAAATCGGCTTCATTCCAAGTTGGATTTTCCCAGTAAACAAATATTAAATAAATAAACATTTCATTTGGGCTGTGTACTTACTATCATGCTATTAGGAGTCCTGCTACTTTAGGGTCCTCTGTTGAGCTGTACTGATGTCAGTTACAAGGGTCTATTCATGTGTTTTGATACTAATATCAGTGTTACCAATACAATAGTGGCCCACTGTGGAACACAGTAATCTGATAAAGTAGTGTCCTGTTGTGTGATAAATTAAGTATTTTGTGCTGGAAGTTTGGGGAATATATTTTGCAATGAGTGTTGAAGTCACATTCTCTAATCCTATAGTGCAGTTTATTTGATTTATCATTCAAGCAGACTTCCACATATTTCACTTATCATTTTTTTTTGTATTCTGCATACAAAGGCACCAGAACCATAGATCAGTAGTACCCCCTACATTAAAGCATCATGCAACTGTGCCCTGCCTGGCTGAAAATAATAACCCCAAAAAAATAAACTGGAACTTCTAGAAATCTGTCCTGCAGCACTCACTGAGTGAGAGACAATGAACTTTTGTAGTATATTTATACAGGTCAGCATTCAACTGGCTGACGAAGAAGTGATGCACTGCAGTTGCATCTTCTGCCGCCACTGTGAAACTTGGAGACTGAGCTGGTACTAAAGCAAACTACCCTTCTGTCAGCATGGTGATTCTTGTGAAGTTGGTGAACATTACAGTATTACCAACCATTACCCTGTCCCTGTCATCTTTCCCGTGCCATTTCTAGCTTCTCACTCAGGTAATCGCAGTGTCAGCTGGCAACAGAAGCTGGAGGAGCCAAGATTAACACTTCTGAGAGAGGCTAGATCCCAGGGAACAACTAGATCCCAGGTAACAACTAGATCCCAGGTAACAAGCTAACTGTAACCTAGCCATTATGCAAGTGGGACATTCTGGGCAGAAAGGAATGAAAGAGTCTCTGTCCAATTTTTATTTTGTTGCGCCGCAGGCAGGCATTCAGTTTTAAGGAAAGAATATGATTAGAAGGTGTGCTACCAGAGTAGGATGGTGAACCACTCTCTTCTTTCTAGCACTTGCTTTTGTTTTGTCCCAGACAACAGGCACTGCACTCTCACAATTCTTCTGATGGTGCGCTGTGCTTACAGCAGCATGCATCAGCTTTTCGTTTCTTTAATGCAGCAACAACACAACATTAGATGTTATTCTGTGTAGACAATCTCACCTTACTCCAGCCCAAAATGCTATGTTGTCAGCAATGTATGATGCATGTTTTTGATAGCATCTTACTTCTAGATTGCTATAAAGTGTAATGAACAGTACCACAGCTCCAGTCATGAGTCAGAAAGCTACAGTTTGATAATTTCAAAATAGCACTTATTTCCACACAGTAGCACTTTAACAGTGTGTTCCATCTTACGAAATACAAAGAAGAATGTCACAGCAGCAGTCAGAAAAGTACCACAATGCTAAATGTTGGTTTTCAGAATTGTAATACTTCCCTGCTGCTTTGAAGTGCACTTATATATTTTTATGTGTATTCTGGAATGCACAGGCATTAGAACCATAGCTGAAGGGAGTAAGTGGGCTGAATGGAAAATATCACAATTTTGTGCTTCATCAATAAACTAATGTCTTTCAGCTTTTCCCAGTTAGGGGTCACCACAGCAAAACTCCAGTCTACTAATGATTGGCAGCAGATTTTTACAGTGCCAAGGTGCCAGCCCAAAACCCAACCTTCAAAGAAGCCACACCCATTCACGCACACACCTACCTGCATGTCTTTAAACGTCACTCGACCACAGAGAGGACATGCAGACTCCACACAGAAGGCACTCCAGCCGAGAATTGAACTGGAGAACCTCTTGCTGTGAGGTGACAATGCTAACCACTGCACCAACACAGCACACAGTCCTGTGCTTCATCAATAAATAATGTTTTAAATAATGTTTTTCAGTTGTCTTACCTTTTGATTTGCTTTGTGGATTGCTTTTGACATGCTGCTTGGATTTTTTGCTCAGCCTACAAAAGTACAAGTTTGTTTTTTCTTCATGACTTCAAGTGGGATGTTACCTTCTGTTTGAAAATGGAACAGATAAGATGTTTTATTCATCGGCACTGAGAGAAAATAAAATGGATATGATTACAGTGCAGTTGAGTGAAGGAAAGTTACTTCAATCTGAGTGAGATTCTGCATAAAACTGAGAGTTCAAACCTCAAACAATCATTGGGTAGCTCTTCTGTATAGCTTTCATGAAGTCTATCTGTGGATCTAGTTTATGTTGGGTGCTGTTGTTTAAATATACTTCTGTATCCTAGTAAAAATGTTCATAAAATAAAACAGGAGTGGCTAACTGTCTTTGCAGATCACAAGAATTCTTAAACTTTGGTATTCAGCATCATTTTTCTCCACTTTGGTTTGAGCAATATCAATGGCTGTCATTAATTGGGTCCAGTACCTTTCCAATTGCTTTCTTTGCATTTTTGGTCTATTTATGTTTAAAACATTTAATTTATCACTCAGTAATGTGTCCTCTTTTAGTATGTGAATTACCATGAA
>NC_056725.1:534821552-534879052 GCF_019279795.1 Protopterus annectens | reverse complement strand
GGGTAATCACTACATCAAGTTTGTCAGTCCAGGTATACTGTTCCAGCCTTCTGTGCAATACTGAAAATGCACATTAAATATGACACTCCAATAATATTCAGCATCTTCAGCATTTCTGATGAGATCTCATCCACTTTCCTTGCAACATCAGAGTTGTTTAATCAAGGCAGTGACCACATCTAGTGAAATGGCTCTAAGTGAGCCACCTGCTACAATAAACTGTGTTTGCATAAACCATTAAAAATAAAAAGTTTTCTTTAAGTCTCCATCTGCTAACAGTCTAACACTTCTGAGCATGACTGATATCTTAAGAGCAGTCTAAAGAGAAATCACAAATAAAAAACCTGGTTGTGTATTGTTAAGAATGAGCATCATTATTTGATAAAGAACACTTTTTGCAATTAGAAGTAAACAATGAATTTATTTTCAGTCTGTGCACTGTCTCAAGATGGCCACTGAAAAGGTGCCCAGGAAAAGCAGCTGCATCTAAGGCTGTACCAATAAATTGTCAAAAGAACAAAAAGGGTTATAAACATAATGTTGATAAAAATACTTGAGTGTTGTGAATCAAACATTTTGTTCTAACCAGATAATACTAATAAAGTACAGTGCAAGCATGCAATTTTAAGCAAAAAGGGGCAACCGTGTGGATAAAATAGAGGTCGAAGGTGGCACATCCTGTTTCCATAATAAGTTAAAATGGAGGGTACAAAACAACTGAAATAGCAATACCATGAAGTCTCTGCAAATTCATGAATGCCCAATGTTTCAGTGTTTCTTTTATCAGATGCATACAGTACAACATTGCAACCCCCTGAAACCCTGCCACACACACTCCCTCTCACACACACATGTACAGACTTACACATACATGCACAAACATTTAGATGTGCCCACCAACTGCAAAAATTTTACTGACCCCGAACACCTGAGATTGCGATCAAATGCATGAGTAAATATAAAAGTACTTACCACAATAATGTAATTCAGAGCATTGATATCAGATGCATACAGCTCTCTCTCTCACACACACACACACACACACACACACACACACACACACACACACACACACACACACAAAGGTACATACTGTTTTTACTGTAGCTACTGCCTGTTTTGTCACTGTAATGTTACAGCAATCATTCTTTTGTCTGTTGTCAAATACTGAGGTCCAAAGTCATTAAAAATGACAGACATCTGACATGTTTGTAAAAATGAAGTGATCTTTTTACAACACAAAAGTTCCTGAGCCAGGTTGCAAAAGACTTCCTTTTAGTGTAAGGGACCCACTGCAGTGTAAGGTCTATCTATAAAGCAGGCTTAGACTGGAGTAAGTCACTTATGAGAAGAGCAAGTCTCTTATAGTCAGGCCCCTATTTTTACACAATACACTTTTATAATCATTAAAGGGACAGTCCCAGGGATTTTTTTGTTTTGATTCAGCCTTTGTTTACATTTCAGGTTTGCCTTTCTGAGCATGCTCACCTTTGGCTGAGGGGGGTGGGTGGGGGAACAGTGGCTGAAGGAAGCTTCAAAGGTGTTAGCCAAATTCCATCTCAGATTGCAGTTGTACTAACAACAGCTCTGAATTCTACCAAAAGAAAGTATCTGAGTCAGGCAAACAGTAATGGAAACCATATTTCTCTTTCTTTCATGTTTTACTGTATTCTAATTTTTGAATACTAGCCTGGTGTAGTGACTTTCTGACCTGCTAGTGATTCCATAGAAAGCAAGTGTGTGACAGAAGGTCAGAACATTAGTAGACACACACCTCTGTTCCTTTTTCAGCTTCTAGTTTGATATATGCTAATTTCTGAATACTACTAGACAAATGGACTATTTTTTATGAGTGGGCTGCTTGTACATCTGTAGAAGCATGAGTGATGCAAAATTTATAAATTAGTATGCACTGATGTCCATTTTCCCTGGCACAGCTTCCTTTATATTAAATATGAGCCAGGAGCTGGGGGCATAGTTCCCCAATCCAATGTAATTCAGAGAGGAACACAAATCCAAAGATTTGTTTATCTTGGGAGCTGAAACAAGACTGGAACAGTGGATTTACAGGTTATTTAAAAGTAAAATGGCAATGTGGGTGGAAATGAAAGTGATGTGTCAAAGTGAGCGTGACTTCTGTCATCTTAACTCGAAGACTCAAACCCTAATTTTAAACACTGGGATTGTCTCTTTAACAAAATAAGTTTATCTGAGCATGAAAGAACACTGAGTGATTATCTTATAATATAGGTTATAAAACTCCTAGAAAAGCTATTCTACAACTCTCTATATATACAGATATCCATCATGGATAGAGAGATACAGAAGTATGCACTCTAGGACATCTAGACTTAACAAGAACTTCTTTCCTCTCTCCACCAGACTTCTGAACTCTTGTGCAAAACAAACAAGGAGACTATCAATGCATACTTCCCCTCCTACCACATAGTTATGCTATTTATCTGACTGTACAGATCCTTACCTAGCCAGACTTTGTTGCACTATAAATATTAAGCTTTTTCATGTGCAATAACTAACTGATGTGCATATTAAATGATGGTTCACATCTTACCTTACCATAGGATTCTGTGAAGTGCAGTATATATCACACTGTGCAATATTCATGCTGAACATTCCATATGCTGCTTAGTTCTTATGTTATAGTAAGGTTATGTTCATGTTGTTACTCAGTTCTATTTATATGTAAAGTGTAGCTGGTCATTACGTTATCACTGTATTCTAGTTTTACTTTTATTTTATGTTATGTTATTTTATTATTAGTCTTCTCTGTATGTATGTTTTTGCACTGGGAACAAAGCATCTCAATTTCATTCAGCTACACTGTGGTGCAGTTCTGAATGACAATAAAGTTTTCTCTGACTCTGACTTTGACTTTGACTATCTACTCTCCACCAAACAGCACAGATTCTTGCCTGGATGAAGTACTATGACAGCACTTTTGTCTTTAACTTGTGGCATACCGCAAAACACTGACAAAAGCATCTTTACAGATGCCATTTTTATAGACCTGACAAAGGTATTTGACCACATTGACCACTGTCTTCAACAAAACAAACCAGCTGAAATTGGTATCAGTCCAGATACCTCTTCCTGGTTTAAAAACTTCCTAAATGACAGATATTTTCGAGTTAAAATAGGATCCTCCCAATCAGAATTTGCACCTGTTACCAAAGGCATACCACAAGGATCCTTTCTTGTCCACCCACCTCTTCTACATATTCATTAATAAACTTCCTTGTGACCTCCACATCTCCCACTAATCCTCTATGCTGATGATATGGTCCTTTACCAATCAGGTCACTCTCACACCAACATTCAATGCCAACTTTATACTTACATGAGCTACATCAATGACTCATAAATCATAAATTACTTCTCAACTCCTTCAAGACCAAACCTATTCTTTTCAGAACTAAACAGAAAATTCACCAAACACTAGAACCTTCAGTTATCTTTGACTTACAAAACCATTCCACAGACATAGCTTCCAGTTTAAAATACCTAGGATTATGGCTTGATCAGTTGCCAAACTTCCATTTCCACATAGACATCATGGGAACAAAAATAAACTTCCTCCTCTTCTGGGCCAAAAGGTCTCCCCTTTCTCATCCCAACCAGCCACAGCAGACATCAGCAAATGAGTTCTCCTTTCTCAGCTTGAATATCGACTTCCCATATTCGCTTCTACCGCCAAGAAAAATACTGCCACACTCCAGACAATCTCTAGAAGCATCTGCTGAGTCATTACAAACTCAACTGTCTGTGAGCATCACTGTATAATCCTAGAAAAAACCAAATGGCTACACATAAAACAAAATCTAACTTGCTATTAGGATCCTAACACTATATACTACCCCAAGTCTACACATTTACTCCCCTTGCATCTAGACTTCATGAAAAAACCTTCATACAATCTAAGATGCTACTCACAAGCCAAACCAACTCTCATTACCCCTAGAACCAAGCCACACAGCACTGCATGTGCAGTCTCCTCGCAGGCACCTACTCTTAGGCAAGCCCTCTCCACTGACCTGACGAAAATCAAAACGTACTCCAAATTCAGAATATAACTCAGAAAGTACATTTTAATACAAGCTAAATGCTCCTGCTTCAAGAAAGGACGTATGACCTAACAGTCTATCTTTTTTTTTTAACACACCTTTATTGAATTATCACTTGTGACATAGCCAAAGTTACATTTATACAAAAGTAATCAAACTGCATTAACAAATTAACATTTACAAGCATTATACTTCACATATATTGCTATATATTATATAACCTAAGCAACATTATATAAATTATTCAACTCCTTACCCTTTTTTAAAAACAAGAAACAGCTTTATTAAACCCTCACTTATGACATAAGCAATCATACATATATATAAATGAAAACAAACTAACCTGTCAGAATCCTAGTTGCAATAAATAAATACCAGAGACTGCTCTAATTAAGTTATTTCTGCAAAATATTCAGAGGCAATATATTATTGTTTAACTTATATACAAATAATATTTCCTTAAATTTAAAACTCATTTTGCACTACTGCATAACAAACTGTAAATCGAGTTGTTTAACCATGGGGTTGCTTAAAATAGCAGTAGCAATTAGTTTCTGTTCAATGACTGTTGAATGTATCATTAAATCATAATCTAGTTTTAAGAAAGAAGGGCATCTTAAAACTTTCTGGTACTTACTGTCATGTAAAGGAAGGCCCTATATAAAATGGTTAAGCGTCCATAAACTATGTTAATAAATTCTGAAAAGCTCTTTGTAAAGTTAATGTTTTTTTTTTCCCAAAGGTGCCTATAAAGACTTACAGGTATCTGCTTTTCCTGTGTCTGCCCCTGTTGTTACTGCAGGGTCCATAATACAGCAGTTTTACAGCACCTTCTTCTCCCTATTATAGGCTTAACAAAAACATGAAGCTGCTGCTTCAGCATGGAACATACAAAAAACAAACCTCAGTATGAGTGCACCATATAAGCAGAAACAAACCTCAGTATGAGTGCACCCTGTAAGTAGAAACAAACCTCAGTATGAATGCACCCTGTAAGTAGAAACAAACCTCAGTATGAGTGCACCCTGTAAGTAGAAACAAACCTCAGTATGCGGGCACCCTGTAAGTAAAACACAAACCTCAGTATGAGTGCACCCTGTAAGTAGGAACAAACCTCAGTATGAGTGCACCCTGTAAGTAGAACACAAACCTCAGTTTGAGTGCACCCTGTAAGTAGCAACAAACCTCAGTATCAGTGCACCCTGTAAGTAGAAACAAACCTCAGTATGAGTTCACCCTGTAAGTAGAAACAAACCTCAGTATGAGTGCATCCTGTAAGTAGAAACGGGTCTATATTAGATCACTGAACACTTAAAAAAGCGAACGGTGATTAATCAACCCTATGTAAGCGAAAGCTTACAATGTCGAAGTGTCAGAACAGCGATTTTTTTCCAAGGGAAAAAAATCGCTGTTCCAACAAAAATAAATAAATAAACAATTTCAAACATTACATTAAGTGGGGGGCTTCACTCCCCACATCCACCCTACTTAAATATACCAACTCCGAGACCGCACTACAGTGCCGAAAATGGCAAAGTACCAAAGCGGCCAAGTGAATTCTTTCCCAGGGAAAGAATTTGCTTAACAGCCGCTTCAATATTTTGCATTTTCAGCCTTTTAAGTTCGACCAAGACGCATTCGAAAGAATGCGTCTTCAGTCTTCTAATATAGACCCAGTAGAAACAAACCTCAGTATGAGTGCACCCTGTAAGTAGAAATAAACCTCAGTATGAGTGCACCCTGTAAGTAGAAATGGGTCTATATTAGATCACCAAATGCTTAAAAAAGCGAACGGTGATTAATCAACCCTATGTAAGTGAAAGCTTACAATGTCAAAGTGTCAGAACAGCGATTTTTTTTCCAAGGGAAAAAAATCACTGTTCCAACAAAAAAAATAAAAAACAATTTCAAACATTACATTAAGTGGGGGACTTCGCCCCCCCCACACACCCCCCCTACTTAAATATACCAACTCTGAGACCGCACTACAATGCCAAAAATGGCAAAGTACTGAAGCGGCCAAGTGAATTCTTTCCCAGGGAAAGAATTCGCTTAACAGCAGCTTTGATATTTTGCATTTTCAGCCTTCTAAGTTCGACCAAGGTGCATTCAAAAGAATGAGTCTTTGGTCTTCTAATATAGACCCAGTAGAAACAAACCTCAGTATGAGTGCACCCTTTAAGTAGAAACAAACCTCAGTATGAGGGCACCCTGCAAGTAGAAAACAAACCTCAGTATGAATGCACCCTGTAAGTAGAAACAAACCTCAGTATGGGTGCATCCTTTAAGTAGAAATAAACCTCAGTATGAGTGCACCCTGTAAGTAGAAATAAACCTCAGTATGAATGCATCCTGTAAGTAGAAACAAGCCTCAGTATGAATGCACCCTGTAAGTAGAAACAAACCTCAGTATGAATGCACCCTGTAAGTAGAAACTACTTAAATAGAGGTATGGCTGCTGAATCTTACACTAATGATGTGTAAGAAAACAGAGGTACTACTGATGAATCTTACACAAAATGCACTGTATAAGCACATACACGAGTGCATGGATCGTGCCATCCCCAACAGAACCAAGATGCTATCCTCCAAAATAAGGAAGCCAATCTGGTGGTCCCCTGCCATAAACAAACTCTACAACAGAAGGAAGAAGCTGTTGCAAAAAAGAGTAAAATCCCAAGATTGGAGGAACTCCCTGGTCAGCCTCAGCAAGAAGCTGAGATCCCTCATAAAATCCTCCAAAGCCAATTTTGAAAATAAAATCACCACTGATTCCAAAGACAACCACAAAGCATTCTACAGCTATGTCAAGAATCTCAATGGCAACAGTCAGATCTGCTCTCAGCTACAGCACAATGGCACTAAATATACAGAACCAACTGATATTGCCAACATCCTGGCAGATAGGTTCAGTGCTAACTTTACCCCCCTCTCACCCTCCAAAGGGCCCATCTTAATACTGGAAGAATGCAAAGCCCCTGTAATCATGGATGAACAAGTAAAGACCACACTCTCCAAAGCCAAGGACACAGCATCCATGGGACCAGACAACATCCCAGGCTGCGTACTGCATGAACTACAGAACGAACTGGCACCCCACCTAAGTACCATGTTCAGTCATAGCCTCACCTCAGGCTATATGCCTACTGAATGGTGCACAGCGACGGTTATCCCACTCCACAAAGGGGGTGCCACCACGGACCCCAGAAACTACCTTCCCATTAGCCTGAAGAGCCTGGTCTACAAGGCCATGGAACTTATCATCATAGAGCTTATAAACAAACACATAGGTAACCTCCAAACCCTGGACCCCACTCAGTTTGGGTTTGTAAAAGGTAGATCAATGTCTACTCAACCTGATTGACTTCTTTGAAGCAGTCACTAGAGCTGTAGATGAGGGCAAGGTAGTGCACACAGCCTATCTTGACCTCACCAAGGCTTTCGATACCATCCCCCACTCTGGAATTGTAGATAAACTCACTAAAATGGGCATAAATCCCTATGTCACAAGATGGGTGGCAACCTGGCTCACTGACAAAACCCACATAGTAAAAGTAGCAGACTCCAAGTCCAACTTCAGACCAGTGACGAGTGGAGTACCACAGGGTTTGGTCCTGGGTCCTCTCCTGTTTGGCATTTACTTCTCTGAAGTGCAGGCCAACACAGAAGGTCTTTGGCTAACAAAGTTCGCAGATCACTGCAAACTGGGAGCCATAATAGAATCACCTAATGATGTAGACAGTCTATAAAAGGACCTCACAGAGACAGATGTTTGGTCAAAATCATGGCCTCAAGCTCAATGCCGAGAAGTGCATTGTCATCCCCTTTGGGAAAAACTCGGTATCCATGAACTACCACATAGGCGGTTGCTCACTTAACACTGAAAGTGTGATAAGAGACCTTGGGGCACAGGTGGACAGTAGTCTCTCCTTTGATAACCACATCGCCACAGAAGTCAGTAAATCCTTCTATGTGGCACACCTCATCACAAAAGTGTTCTCCTCTAGAAAAAAGGAGGTCACTGTTCCTCTCTACTCATCCCTCATCAAACCCATTACAGAGTACAATGCCCTATTTGGCATGTATCTCACAAGACACCTACAACAACTGGAAGGCCACAGAAATACCTCACTAAGAGGATTACTGGCCTCAAACAGATGCCATATGCAGACTGTCTCAAAAAACTCCATCTCTACTCCATCACATATCGCCTACTCAGAGGCGATCTCTGCCTAACATACAAAGCTATGTCAAACTCAGAGCTGTTGGACATGCTACACTTAAAGATATCCCAGTCTCTCAGAACCACATGCTCCAAGGACCTAAACCTTGTCACTACAATAAACAGAACATGCTGGAGGGATAGATTCCTATCCCAGAGACTTCCCATACTCTGGAACAAACTACCCATTCATGTCAAGCAAAGCTCCTCATTGGCCCTCTTTAAGAAAAACCTTGATGACTGGATGGGAAATAGAAAATTCACCCTGGGGATCACTTCTGCCACATTGCTTGACAGGGGCACAGGAAAATAATTTTCTTGTCTGGCAAAAGCTAGGGAACCTTTTTGGCTAGGCTTATATAGGCCCCAAGGCCGATAGCCTAGTACCAACCTATAAACCTATGAACAAACCTCAGTATGAGTACACCCTGTAAGTAGCAACAAACCTCAGCATCAGTGCACCCTGTAAGTAGAAAAATAACCTCAGTATCAGTGCACCCTGTAAGTAGAAACAAACCTCAGTATCAGTGCACCCTGTAAGTAGAAAATAATCCTCAGTATCAGTGCGCCCTGTAAGTAAAAACAAACCTCAGTATGGGTGCATCCTTTAAGTAGAAATAAACCTCAGTATGAGTGCATCCTGTAAGTAAAAAAATGTTAGAGATCATACTTCAAAACAAAGTCTTCAGAAAGCAGCTGAAAAATAAAACCAATATTTCAAGTTATTTCTGAAGAAGACCTCAGATCAAAATGTTGTATCTAACATGTTTTCTATTAACATATCAAAGATTGCCTTACTCTGCTGACAAGACAAATGCTGTATTTGAGTAAAGTCTACTTGCATTGGTTGTCTGACTTAATCTTTCCAGCACAGAAGAGAGTAAATGTTTGTGTGTGTGTGTGTGTGTGTGTGTGTGTGTGTGTGTGTGTGTGTGTGTGTGTGTGTGATATTTCACAAAGCTATATATTAAGTGAAAGGTAAAAACATAAAATTAAAGAGAAAGAGGACGTGATAATATTGGCTCCTCTAGATTGTTTTACATTTCTTCCAGAACTTAAACCAGCAAACAAAGATAAATAAATCATTGTAGGAACAGCCAGTCCAAACAACCAAAGTGCTAGACAGAAGCAAGCCCCAATGTAGTTTATATTTAAATAACTGTTGCTTTTATAAAAAAGCCATAATAATAATAATAATAAGCTAGCAAAACTGACTATCATGCCTCTCTGAAACAAATAAGATGTGCTGTATTTCAGTGGGGCTTAAAATGAGCTGGGTACTTAACAAAAAAATGGTCATCACAGGCAAGAATGAACAAGTACATGGACTCTGGGGAGGGGTGCTGGAGATAAGTAAGGCTGATTTTATCAAATATGGGCATATCAGCTTAACACTAGTCTTTTTATAGGCAGCCACAGGGATACTCATTTCAACCAATGTCAAGCAGCTCTGTAAGCATGGACAGAGGTTCCACACCAGTACAACAATTGTGCTGATGAGACCAAACGTGCCTTACCTTTTTCCAATTTAAAGAGAGAGAGGGAATGATTATGCTTTTATGTTGGGGCTTTGATGAATAAAGCAAACCGTCCACCATAAAATAACTTAAGTTCCAGGATTCAGACATATTTGAGTGCTATAAAAGCTTTGGCATAGTACATGGTTACAGCCTAAAACAACCTATAAGGCTCTGCTGTAAAGAACAGAGGCTGTGGCACTTATAAACATATGAAACTTGCTTCAGTGTGTGTGTGTGTCTCTGTGTGTGTGTGTGTGTGTGTGTGTGTGTGTGTGTGTGTGTGTGTGTGCATACACGCGCGTGTGCGCAAACATGTTCAAATTAGAATCCACACAAATTCAAGCTGAAAAAGATACTTAGTAGGTTCCTATGAATGCATTAATTTACTGCAGCATTAACTTCTCACAGAAATGCCTACACAGCAAATTGGAAACTGAATCAGAAGTGTCTGATGCCCTTGGCATGCTCCCCTGCTCTTGGTAAAACTACACAAAATATCAAGGAAATGAGCAGGATAGCTTTTCTACACAGTGTAAAGTGGTTATCTATGCATGAGGTTAGAGTGCCATCTACTGGTCTATTACTGTATTGCATGTGATACATATATATATATATATATATATATATATATATGTGTGTGTGTGTGTGTGTGTGTGTGTGTGTGTGTGTGTGTGTGTTTTCCTGTACAAATAGAATATTAGACACCTGTACAGTACTTAATTTATCTGCATAGTATATTTAACTATCATGCATGCACATTAGATAAAGACATGGGTCTATAATATAATAGAGCTATATTGTCCCTACTTATTATTCATTTGTTACAAGTTTTTTCAGCAGTAACACATTCATTAAACAAGCTAATGGTGAAATTCCAGAACTAAAACATGTTAAAGAGAAAATACTCACAAAAGAAAGTATTACAAAGCATTCAGCACCAATATACTAATGTAGCAAGTGCAGTATATCAGCTAGAAGGAAAGAAATGTGAAAATCAAATGAAAGTAGGAAAAATGCTGTACATGTTAGTAAAGAAAAACAAAATGCAGCAGGTGTCACATAGGGCAAAATGAATATCCCATCTAATGCTGTCATTCGTTTTGTTTATCCCCCAATATCAAGCTTTCTTGAAGATATCTGCACTTCCCAGAATTTCAATATCTTCAGTTAGCTTATTGCATAGTCTAACCACCACCTCTAGGAAATAACATTTCTTTATATTCTTTCAAAATGTAGTCCCATCCCATTCTGTTCTGTATCCTGAATGCCATTCCTTCCATTTTACTCCTCCGTGTTCGATGTGTCTATATCATACCAATCATTTTCCCACTTTCTGTATAGTAAATATCCTTAAACATTGTAGCTTTTCTTTATATATTAGGTGATTATATTATATATGTTCCTACTGTCCAGTACTGACTTCTAAACTTAGGCAAGGAGAAAATGCTTACCCCCTTCAGTTAAATGTGCACAACCCACTCACTTTATTCTGGCCATCATTTGTGAAGGCTGTAAGAGAAAGCATTTTCCAAAATGGCTACAATTGTTTGCGTCTTTCGGCTTTTCCCGGTTAGGGATCGCCGCAGCGGAACTCCGGTCCGCTAATGATTGGTAGTTGATTTATTACGTGCCGAGTTACCAGCCCTGATGCACAACCTTCAACGAAGGTATGCCCATTCACGCATATCTCCATGCAAAAGATGCTCTAGCTGAGAATCGAACCAGACAGCGTCATACTGTGAGGTGACAATGCTACCATAGCACCACCACCGCGAGTTTAACACCTTGTAATGTTCATTTTTGTGTAAAGACGTTATATATTTTCAGTTATTGAACTACTGTTTGTAGTATACATTCAGTTACTGTCGTATGTGTGGGTGATTTTCAAACATGTTGCAACTGCAGAACAACATTGTGGCTGACAAAAGGTTTACAGACCAAGCCATCTATATTGTTAACCAGTTAAATAAAAAATAAATGCATTTTATGGTTCCTTAGTTCCCTGCTAACAAGGTATTTTAACTAGCAGTTTATACACAAATGAAGACTGAGGCAATGAACCCTAACAAATGTCATGCTCCAATAATGGGTTTCATTCCCCTCAGTCTTTATTTGTGTATTGTGCAGCTCTGAGAAAGTCAGTTAACCTAAATCTGATGCCAGGTCACCCATGATAAGAGGCACCTCTCTGTATCAAGTAAGTTTGCCTAGTTAACAAATACTGATAGTGCAAATAAAATCACACATTTGGATGATATTGGTAATGACGTCTGGACTACAGAGAATGCAGTGGTCCACAAATATTTGAAGTTGCTAGGTGGGTGATGTGGAGTTGAGCATTCCAGAGTCACCAACCATATTCCACAGGATGTCCTGAAGAAAACCAACCTCCTTCCTTAGGTTCAGACTAGGACATCCACTGGTTCTGTAGATATATGCAGGAGCATAATGTTTCTGGAAAAGCATCTACCATCACTTCCTTTTCTAATCTGCAGCAGTGCCAGGCCATAAGCCACCATACGTCTCAACTGTCCCTGATTTTGCCTCCCATTTTTGCCATGTCTCTCATAAAACTATTGATTTTCTGGTACACTACTGAGAATTACAGAGTCAATAATACCAGTCATTAGAGTTTCATACTTTTTTATATTCAGAAAATGCACACTGATGTAAAATCTGTTGTCTGACTAACTTTTAAAGTGAATTAGTGTAATATTTAAAAAAATCCATGATTTTGGGCCTTTGTTTCTCTCATTATTTTTAGTTTTGTCCAGAATTCTTGAGCAAAGAATTAATAGGTATGAAAGCCCCCCTTACCTGCATCCTGTCCTGCCCCCAAAAGTCTGTTGTCTTCTTGCTCGTAATGTACTACTACAGGTACAATGTAAACTTTCATCTTCATTCCTGCTGATGTCACTGTGCATCTTGGTGCTTGTACCTCATTTGGCCTTCTTTACTTTCAGATACATCCCACAGTTAGTTTGTCTTGTCTGGATTGACTGTTTAGGTCTGTGGGCTTCATGCATGTCCTTTGCCAAAACCCTGTTCTTTGTCACTGCTCATTCTAGCTGTCAGTTTTTACCTGCTAAAGTTGTTCATTTCATATCTATGCTTGCTTTAATATACTCTCATCATACATACATATGTGTGTGTGTGTGTGTGTGTGTGTGTGTGTGTGTGTGTGTGTGTGTGTGTGTGTGTGTGTGTGTGTGTGTGTGTTTTCACGTGCATGCATCTGTGTATTTCTGTGTGTGTGTGTGTGTGTGTGTGTGTGTGTGTGTGTGTGTGTGTGTGTGTGTGTGTGTGTGTGCCCTGATTGCTTAATTCCCCAGCTCCTTAAACTCTTACTACTCTTGCTGTCTTTATTCTAATACACTCCTGTGCAAACGCTGAGAATTAAGAAAAAATGGCATTTTGACTTCATTTTACTTCAGAAAGGCAGAGAAGTACATTTTTCTGCTTCACATACAGTCACCTTACTGCTTCATTGTTAGTTTTTTGTCATTTTTGCTGCATTTTCTGTTTTCTCAGAATTCTAAGTTACATTTAACACTTACATTTGCCTTAATGTTACATTGCCTTAAAGTGTTTTTTTTTTTCTCTTTGCTCTGAAGTAGTTTTGTCATTGTTTGCTACATTTTTTCTGTCTTCCCAGAGTTTCAAAAGTTATAACCAGCAGGCTGTTTTGTCTAGATATGAGGGTGATCTTACATATAGTGCTAGTTATTCTAGTGGCAGGAGGACAATTGATGCAGTTTCTGAGAAGACAGCATGATTGTTTAGAGCAATAACTATTGTTTTCATTAGTTCTTCACTTATCCTATTTGTTTTATATTGTGAGAAGCTGTGCTCAGCACGGGGGGGGGGGGGTTAGAATGTGCACTCCATAGACATAGGCATTTTCATTTATACCTGACCTAATACAGCTTAACTCTCCTGAATCCTGTCGATAAGAGGTACTACTGATATGCACAGGTGTGGCAAGCCGTGTGTAGCTGCACAGTCTGTTGCATTGCCTATCTAGTACTCCATAAGCAGATTCTAGCAGTTCATAGATGTTCTACATTGCCCGAGTCAGCCCATAGCTTTTCTACATAGCTCAGACCCTACAGATGCTTCACATCTCTGTGCTGTGCTTGTCACCACACCAAACTAACTCAAATTACATCATTTACTCAAATAGACATTCATAAACTAAATTAATCTATCTTATAGCCAATAACCACCTCAGTAAGTTACAGTACTCATTAGAAAGTGCCCTAGCATGGAGGGATAAAGCCCTAAATGCATCCCAGGCAACCGGGGTTTGATTAGTGGCTCAGACATCTGAGGTGCTGGCGTGGAGGGATTGTCATGCCCATCCAGGGAGTAGGGCATTCATCAAAAGTTCTCCCTAAGAGGAGCCATGGTCCATAGAGGAATGTAACCCTCTGATGTTGTCTACGAATGCAGGGATGGAGTGTCAGGGAAACAAGGGTAAGTTGTAATATAACCACTACTTCAGCAGCAAAAGCAGTTGTTGGCACCCCTCTCCATGCCCCTATGGTCCACTCTGGCCCCAGTTCATTCAGAGAAGTATGGGTGAGGAAGGAAGAGCAGGTAGACACAGTGAAAGATGGGGGTACTGGTATGGCCAGATAGAATGAAGCTGTGAAAAGGCAAAATAAACTATAGTACTCTGTCAAGAAATACTGAAGGTCAGCCTACTTGTTTTGTCTCTGTTACCAGCCTCTTGAGATCCTTAGGCAGTAGTGACTGCCTTGTGCTCACAGATAATGTGAGATATGCAAATATTTAACAGATATGGAGGCTTCACTCTCATGAAAAAACAGAGACTGTAAGATACATACAAATACTTTAACCACATTGGGATGTCATAGTCTGAGAATGTAAAAAATCATTTCTATAGCCTCCTATACAATTAAGTCTCAGTAAAAATCAAACATCATATCACATTCAAACACACTTTCAGCAAAGTCACCAAAAGCCAAATGCTCTCAAATTCAGTACACCTGACAACTCCACAAACAAAATTGTTTTAGTGGTCAGTGAGTCCAAAGAAGAGCACTCTGATACTCCATTCCTTAGGCTGGACAAAGACAGGGTTTCAGTGAGTTGTCTTTTGGGTGCCAGGATCTCTGATGTCTCAAGGTCAGATACCAGTATCTGAAGAAGTTTTAAAGAATTGTAAAACAGAAGCGCTTTTATTAAAAAGTTTTTTTTGGAAGTGTCTGGTGTTTTTGAAGCTCTATCCTGCACCTGGTTCTGTGGTTTTGCATCATTTGTGTCTGTCGTGAATTGCTTTACCAATACACTTCTGCTAAACTAAGCAGGGAAGTTATCTTAGACTTCTTCTCCTCATGTTTTAAAATGTTCATTATGTTTGGATTTGGTGAGGTCATCAGATAAGTATGCATCCCATGAATGCATATCTATACATGTAATCAATTTGAAGGAGGCCCATACCTCCTTCAAAAAAAGGAATATATAATCTTGGCATGCACTGATTTTTATATATCATTTGATAAGCATGAAGCATTTTTCATTTTTTCCTGTCTAACTGACTCAATACCTTTTGGGGCCAGTCAATCAGCCCGAAACTGTAAATTAGAACAGGAGGAGTAAATTGTTTTTAGCTTGGACTTTATTGCTAGATGCCAAGGCAATTTTCAGTATTAGTTTCAGTCTTCTAAATTATTCTTTACAGAATTTTATTTGCATTTAATTAATTTATTAATTTATTATTTATTTATTGACATTTGTTAGCCGGGTTAGTCCGGCTGGGTTAGAAACCCATTTTCAGTGGAGACCTGAGGAGAAAAGGTCCAGTTATATTTAATATACATGTTATCAGAGAACACAAGATAAATTTAGTTACATTCAGTGTATGTTTTATAGAGAAAAAGAAGTTACAGTTAGTTACATTCATTTAACATTTTACAGAAAAAAGATTCCCATTTAGTCTACAGTATGAGAAAGTTGTGTAGTAATGGTAAAACAAGGTCCAGGTACATCTAAAAATCTGCTAGCCATATCTAAAGATAAAGCAAAAAGAGGGGTAAGATATGTATGTATATATATATATATATATATATATATATATATATATATATATATATATAATAGGATGAGCAGAGAAGGGATTAAGAGTAGGATAGTATACCAGCATAAGGTCTTGCATATGTAATAATCTTTAGTGATGAAGAATACCATATGATTAGAAAGTGTATTAGTTTTATACTTTGAGAGGTTTGGCAGGCTGTTTTTTGCAGTCTAGGTAGAATGGGTGGGAGTTATGAACTTTTAAAGTGGGGGTTAGGAGAGGTTGTGGCAGGGGCAAGTTGTGGAGTTGAGCAGATGATGTTTAAGTTCCTTTTTAAAGTGAGAAGGGGTATAATGGCATGTAGGTCTAAGGGAAGTTTGTTCCAGGACTGGGCAACTGAGTATTTGTATAGTAATTTGCCCACATTTTTCTTTGGTGGATGGACTGCTAGTAGTTGCTGGTTTGAAGTGCGCAGGGACCGAGAGTTCCAAGAGATCGGGAGTAATCATGTTTTAGTGTTGATCTTTCATCGGTTCCCAAATATGTATACACTTACTCCTGCTGAAGTTCCTTTATATCACATTCCTGTCCCAGGCTGATATTTTCTTGGTGCTGCAGCTTTCCTGCTTTAAACACTGCTTTTGCACATTTATCCAGACCAGATGACATTCTTATTTCATCTGAGAATGTTTTAGCCCCTTACAGTTATGCTTTCAAGCCCTCGTCTAATGAACTATACAGTTTTAAGATGTCCACAAACAAGGTTGTTGTCTGGGAGCCAAATTATAACCATAGCCTAATCTGTTAAGTAAACAGCTTAATGGGTTAAGCACAAGACAAAAAAGCTGCAGTGACAAATAGTCACTGTGGAATATCCCCCTTTGAACTTTTATTCCTGTGATAATAATTTGCCCTTTGCCATGCCATATTTGCAAAGTGGTTTGCCACTGTTTTGTGGTCAGCTGCATAGGATTACAGGACCATAGGAAGTTACTAGGCTAATCGCCCTAAAGCCTTTTTAAGCCTAAGCATTCATGACCCAATGTTCCCAATTATCAATCCCCTTGTGCTAGAATGTCTTTGGTATATGCCTGTGCCTTAGGACATGCCTTAGGACATCTATAAACTGCCCCGGCCATAAGAGCCACAGGTGACAAGACAGGGGTGAATTTGTGATTTCTCATCCATTGGTCCAAATTGCATTTGAATAGGCTTAGAAAGACGTCTGCTTCACATGAATGGGGAAACTGTTCCAGAGAAGGGTTAATCTCTGAGACACATACCTGTCCCTCCAACATGTTTTGTTTATGTCACAGATGAGGTTTACATCCTTAGATCAGATAATTATAGTGCTGTTTGTTTTGTGACTATGTAGCAGATCCATCAGGCCTGATCAGAGAATGCCTTGGAGGTTAGGCATAGATCGCACCTCAGTAGTCTGTAGGAGACCGAGTACAAGGACAGGGATTTGAAGCGGAACACATAGGACATATTATTTCCACCTTCTATTCTTTTACTGAGGAACTTCTTTGGCTGCTCCAGCCATGATTGCAAATGCCTGGTCAGGTACACGCTGAAGGGTGCATTGTATTTGGTTATTGCTCTAACGAAGGCTCAGTATAGTGGGACTGTGATCTTAGATCTGGATGCCATGCATCACTTATAGGTTGCACCATGTAGAAGGATTTTCTCTCTACCACGGACACATAGTGATCAAAGCTCAGGTTACTGTCAACCTGAGTTCCCAAGTCCCTTACCACTGGGTCTACTCATAGGGGAGTGTTATCGATGTTGAATTTGCAGGGGTGGTTGTCTTCCCAAAACGTATAATTATGCATTTTTGCATTGAGTTTTAAGCAATGGTTCTGGCACCAGTTATTTGTCTGTGTCAGACTTTCCTGGAAATGTCTACATCTTTGGGTGATTCAGTGACTGCACCCAGCTTGCAGACAGAAAGCAAATTTTGTCAGCCCAAGGCCTTCTACACTTGATTTGATTTTAGAGAAGTATATTCCAAACAGGATAGCTCCCAGTAAATGATTAATGTAGTGTGTATATTATACATTTGTAAGCACTCCTTTATCCATGAATGTGGAATGCTGTCAAATGCTTTTTGTAATATATATATGCCATATTTAGATTCTTCCCCTTTTTACAATTCTTTGTTATGGCTTTATTTAGCAACAAATGATCCTTTGTTCCATATGACTTTCTTTTATTATCCCTTTGTTTTATTGCCATGATTGAGGGTTTTTGGTTTCCTAAATGACTATAAGGTCTGTCTGCATCAATTCCACTATATAGTTTGTAATTGTCAGAAGGCAAATTATGGGTCGAGATTATTTAGGATTGGAGGTTCTCTATTAAGGACTATCATTTTTCCTTTTCTTAACCAGGATGGTGTCTCTTTGGGATGCATATATAAGTAATTCTTACTTACGGCTAAATCTTTGTCTAAAGATGTTAATACTTTTAGCCAGAAGTTAGGTACTGCATCCTGGCATGGAGTTTTCCATTCAGGAGCTTTTCTTAACTTTGTTTCAATTTCTCTGGCTGTTCATTCCATTTCTTATCCACTACAATTGAACTCCTTACTATTTATTTTATTTTTTTCTATCCATTCACATCTTTATTAAGTTCCACAGAGCCTTCGTAAATATTTCTCTAAAATTTGTCAATTTCTTCTTTGTTTGGTATGTTTTGATCCCTTTGGCTTTGTTTCCCAGTTCTCTATAAAACATTTTTGGGTCATCAATGAATTGCTTATTTTGCACTTTTCTTTTAAATTTATCTTGATATCTTCTAAGTTTTTCTTCCTGTGCTGATATCTTTAGTTTATTATTTGCTGTAGTGTATTATAGATCCTAGTCTGTTTTGATACTGTGCATTGCTTTTACCACGTCTAGCTATCTAAGTATTTTTGTTGATATATAACCCTCCTATAGTCTATTAACAGTAACGCTTCTTGTATTAGTTGCTTTATAGTTTTCTCTATTTGATTGCTTCCATGATGGCATTTTATTTCTCCTGCATTTAGAATGCATCCGTGTCTGTGTAATCACTAAAACATGGCTTAAACATCTAGAAAGTACTCCCTCTATACTGGAGTGCTGTACCTAATATGCCTTCAGACCTGATGCTAACTGTGGTAACATATCCATATATGTTAGGGTCCATGTAATTTCTACACAAATTCTCAGTGACCAACAAACTGAACTTATTGAAATCCTAATTATACTAAATAGGACCAACTATCACTTTTAAGCCTGTTACAGGACACCATTCATGTCCCCTGAAGTCCCTGAAATGCATCCGATGAACTCTCAATAAATAAGAACTCCATCATTCTGGGAGAGAGTTACTACCTGTCAGATAAACCTGTCAATAAATATCTAAGACAAATGTTTTTGGATCTAATAAATAAAAACTCCATGGATTATATTATTACCTGCCCCCAGTAAAGGTCATAATATTCTTGACCAAGAACTTACAAGTATAGCATCATTATGCATAAATCCCCTGGTACCCCCTTCCCAGGTTAAGTCAGATCACAAGTTAGTAACCTTCTCCCTCAAAATCTCCAAATATGCTAAAACCAATATATCAGAATTAAATGATTTCAAATGTACAAATGTCATCAAATTCTAGTATAATGTCTTGAAGTTCCCTTGTATCAGCATCACCTCAGATATTGCTGCAGCAGGTAGGTTGGCAAAGATATTCCATACCTGATTAGATAATTGTATACAACTGGCAGTCCCACTCACATCCAAATATAATGGCAAATTTAAAAGCATACCACCCTGGTGATCCACTATCATAAATAAAATCTGCAATAAAAGGAAAAAGCTTATTAAAGAGTTTCAAATAACATTTTAAACTAAGGTCTCATCTGTTGACTTGGTGATAGCTTAGTATGATCTAAAAGATCCCACAGCAGCTATCAGAAAGGGTAGGAGTCCTTTATTTCACAGACACACAAACACACACTCACACACACACACACACACACACACACACACATATATATATATATATATATATATATATATATATATATATATATATATACATTTCTATTTCTTACTATTTTTCATTTTTTATAACATCCTCATTGTTATCCTTGCACAACCAAAATCTGATTTTTCACAATATATCTAACAAAATCTATTTCCCATTATACAAAATGTCATTGAGTCTTTCATTTCAAATAGCCCATATCACATAGAATAAAAGAGATAGGGAAGTTCGCTGATACCTTAGGCTAAATGTCCCCTATTAGTGTAACTGCCACCCTGAGTCTACCCTGAAAAAGAAATCATTAGCCTAGTGGGACTAACCCAGTCAACAAAGGATAAACTACTAAAAAGATAAAGTATACACAGATCAAAAGATCCTTAGATTAAAGGAAAATTTGGAAAATACTGTTAAGTCTACTAAAGCAGCCCATAAGCTTAGGTGAGCATCTGAAGCCAAGGACAACTATAAATCCTCCTTTAGCTAGGTCAGTAAACTAAGGAAACAACACTCAACACTGCACCAAGCATATACAAAATGGCACCGCCTACTCTGACCCAGTGGACATTGGCAATATACTATCAAACAAACTTAGTGTAAATTTTATTCCTGAGATTATTATCTAAATATCTGTTATCCCTGAATCTCTCAAGCCCCCATCATCACTAAAGAACTTGAAAACACTGTGCAAGACCACAAAAATTCCCTTCATGTGACCTGATAATACACTGAGTTGTTTAATAAACAGTACTAAACATGCCCTGGGGAGCCACTCATAAGCTATTTAACCTGAGCCTAGCAACAGGCTTTGTCCCAGAGGTATGACATACAGCAGTGACAATGCCACTCTATAAAGGTACTCCTATAATGCACCCTGATAATTATACAACCATTAGTCTGACAAGTCTCATTTGCAAGGCAAAGGAGCATATTATAACTTACCTGATAAACTTTGACATTAAAAATCTTATCAGACTAGACCCACAGCAGTTTGACTTTGTTTAAGGTAAACCATGTCTAATGAATCTGGTGAACTTCTTCAAAAGGGTATTACAGGCCATTGACAGTGGTCATACTTTTTACATGGTAAAACTTGACTGCCCAAAATGTTTTGACATTATCCCCCATGTTAGCATCATTAGTAAGCTTACTGCATTACAAATAGATCCCTATGTGATTAGATGGATAGCAAATTGATTAAAAGACAAAACCTCTATAGTGCGGGTAGCAGATGCCTCATAAAAGAATATGAAAGTGGCCAGTGGTGCCCCACAGGTCTAGGTGCTGAGACCTCTGCTGTTCAACATTTACTTTTCTGATCTCAAAACTATGACCCAAGCCTTCTGGCTAAACACATTTGCAGATAAGTGTAAACTGAGAGCCCTTATCAAGTCCCCCTCTGTCGCCCACGCCCTTCAGCATGAACATACACTAGTAAATACCTGATGTACTAATAATGGGATCAAACTAATAGCTAAAAAGTGCGACTTGTCACATTTAATAGACAACCCCTTCTCCCAGCTTACAATACAGAGAACATGCCACTCCAAAATGAGACTGTTGTTAGAGACCTTGCAATATTGGTTAACAATTCCCTCTCCTTTTGGAACTCCTTCTGCTTGCAGCAACTAATTGCTAAAGGAATATCATTTAGATCTAAAAAGGTCATTGTCCCCTTATACTCAGCATGGATTAACCCTGCTATTTGTGAAATATACCTCACTAAACCCATCAAAACAACTGAAAAAGACCACAGCGATATCTAACTAAGAAGATCACTGGCTTAAAAACCCTAAGATACAGAAACGACTGGAAACACTGCCCATTTGTTCAGTATATTATACACTCCTGAAGGGAGATTTGTGCCTTGCCTTCAGTGCCATTAGGGATCCTGTGGTCCTGGATCTGTTGTATCTTCACAAATCAAATAGTCCAAAATATATTAAAATCGAGGATCTAAATTTTCATCAGCAGATAAATAAAACACATTGAAAAGATAGGCTCATTATGCAGCACCTTCCCCAGCTCTGGAATATGCTCCCACTGCAAATTAAGTAGTGTGATACATTATCTTCTTTCAAACAGGAACTGCATGAATGGATTGGCATTCTGAAATTCACCCCTGGATTGACTGGTCTAGCCATCTTCAAAAAAGGATATATGGCCTAAGCATGGGTTCTGGCAAGTGTAAATGGTCACAAGACTCTGCTGCCTTGTAGTCTCTATGATTCTATGGTCTTAATCTTCCTACTTGGAATATTTTTGTTGCAATCTCTGGACAATATTCCAAACTTACGTATATAGTTCTTCAGGCGTTCTAGCCATTTGATCTTATTTCTTAAATATGTTCTTCACCTCCAACACATATTCATATAATATTGTTGAGTTTTTATCTAGCTGGCCTGAGGGTTTTTCCTGTTTTTCAAAGATTTGATTCAAATCTTTGTGATGAGAAGTGGATGGTCAGAGCTATAGTCAGCTCTGGGTCTTGTTTTTGCTGTCAGGACATAGATCCTGCTTCTTTTCATAAAACTGAGACCAAACTTGTCTGTTATTCCAGCTAATCTTTGACCACCAACTTTAGTATTCCAGTGACCTGTGATGAGTACAATATCCTTTTATTTATTTTATACCCAAAATGTGCCTCAGGTCCTCATAAAACAGGTTGTCTTCCTCCTCTTCAGCATCTGTAGCTGGAACTTAAACTAGTACCACTGTAGTGTTGAAAGGCTGTTCTTAAAGTCCAAACCAGATCATTGTATCATTTTTTATGATTGTAACATGATTGTAACTGAGTGCTGATTGTAACACCATTTTAATGCCTATAAGGGCTGCTCCATTCCTTCTACAAGATTCTTGTCCATAATAGAAGATTTGATGTAAAACAACCCATTCCAGTCCTTTTAATGCACTGATTCCCAAGATATAAAGGTTCGTTCTTGTCATCTCGTTGTTAGCCACATCAGGTTTATCCTTGATTCATAGAGCTTATGATCTACGTTCCAGTGATGTATAATTCTTTGTAACATCAGACTTTCCTTTCATCTATATGCACTTCAGCAGATGAACATCTTCTTAGCATAATTCATCTGCATCATAACCTCTAGCACTATTCATACATGTCCTCTTTTCTTCCCTAAAAGTATTCTGGACACCTTCAAATGTGAAGGTCTCATCCTCTGATGCCATTTCGACATGGCCGTGGTTGCTTTTGTACAGATTTATTTTTTTTTTTTGCAAAAGCTAAGGCAGTGGCTTGCCATTATTTTCTTAACAGACCAATTTAGTTTGTTCTGTCATAACCTGTTCTGAGTGGTCCTACATGATACAGCCCATAGGTTCTCTGGGATACACCAGCTCCTTCACCATGACAAAGTAATGGTCCAGAAGGGTCTGTCTGTCCATCTGTCTATCTGTCTATCTATCTGTCTATCTATCTATCTATCTATCTATCTATCTATCTTAGTACAGTGAAGAAGCAAGTAGCATTGTTGCCTCATAGCAAGAGGTTCCCTGGTTTGATTCTTGACTGGGGTGCCTTCCCTGCAAAGCCTGCATGTCCTTCCTATGTGTGGCTTTTGACCAGGTTGTCTAGTTTCCTCCAACATTCCAAAGACATGCAGTAGATGGACTGGGCACACTAAATTAGCCATCAGTGTGAGTGTGCATACATGATGGGTGGTATGAAGGAATAACTGCAGAAGGGATACGCACCTAGCAGTGTGAATATTGACACTGACTCTAGGTGATTGCCATTTTTGATATGATACCAGACCCCATGTATATATATATATATATATATATAAATATGTATATATAGAGAAAGCGAGAAAGAAAGAGAGAGGTGTATTCCATTGCATCAAATGGAATTCAATATTGACTTCAAAATATACAAACATTTAACATTGACATGTACTATGCATGCAACAAGGATTTCACTGAAGCAGGCTAAACAAACAAACAAGTGTTTTTTTCCCTGCACCTCTCATGTGGGACGCTGTGCTCCTGTTATATATATTAACTCCAAGACTGCACAGTCCAGAGGATAGGGAGATTTCCCTAATGAAGGATTGCAGTTCTCATGAACATGTCAGCGGTGCATTTCTGTTGATCAAGTGATGTTGACCAATCAGACATTAACATTGTATTCAATTTGCTGTAATGGAACACACCTATCTATCTATCTATCTAACTATATATATATATATATATATATATATATATATATATATATATATAGATGGATCCACTTTTCTTTGTCGAAATTTCATTACTTCGAAAAAGAAAAGTAGATGCCCACTTCAGCGAAAGTGCATTTCAACGAAAGTGCACTTTGGCAGAAGTCTAGTCGCTGACTAAAACAAAAAAACACAAAAAAAAATCGGCTTTTGCAGGGGGCAAGCTGTGCCCCCCACACACACACCCTACTTAAATATACCAACTCCGAGATCACACTATAGTGAGGAAAAGGGAATATTCCCATTCCGCACTGCATTGTGATCTTCGTACTCAGTTTTCAAAGTTTCAGTACTTTGAACAAGTGGTCTCGCACAAGTGGATTTCGAAGTACTGAAACTTTGATCAACTGAATAGAATCCATATATATATATATAGATATAGATATAAAAAGATCTAAACACAAAAAAGTCAGTATGAAAATTTCCAATTTAAATTGACAGCTTAACGAACTTGGAAAGCTGTCTACACAACCAATTAAAAATCAGCTCTTTAAATGTGCTGGCAGTTGTTCTGTGTGAGATCCAGGTACAGTGGGAATTGGGGAATTTGCACTTTCCCCACTGTAGTGCGATCTTGGCGTTGGTATATATAATTAGCAGTGGGTGTGGGGAGTGCACATAAGGTTGACAAAAGCATACTGAACATTTACGCTATCGAACATCCAAAACACTGATCCTAAAAGACTGGAAAAAAACGGTTTCTTTTTGCAATCTTTAAACCAAAACCCTACCACAGTATTCAAATCTAATTTGTCTGAGCAATGGTCATGTTATGGAAAGTTTTTTTTAATGATTTTTTTATATGGTTAGTGTTACATTTTTATGGCCCTGAATCAAACATTGCATATTTACAGTTAACCATGCTAGTGTCTCCCCTAGCAACCAAAGCATTGCAGCTACACAAGTACCTGCAAACATATATTATATACACACATACATATACACACACACACACACACACACACACACACACACACACTGACCAGATCCATATCTGGCTTATCTAGCACCCACTGCTTTTGTTGAGGAGAAAAAAATGGTTGATTCTTTGTCATGATGGTCCCCACCTGTCTCCTAAGGAGCACCAGATCTGATGCACCCTTCAACAACAACAGCAAAGAAAAAAGTATTCTCCGTTGAAAAACTGTAGCAAAATGATTGCTATATTTGCATCAATAAGCTTGCTACAAGTTATACCACACAGCAATAGCTGAAGTAACCACAAAAGCAGTATTTCCATACCAGCATTCAATGTCAGTTTGCTAGTACAACTGCAAATGGACACACCAATTATATATTAAACTTACTGCATCAGTGTTTAAGCCTGTATCACCCACTCAGTGACAGCATTAGGTCTGGCCTGCACATAGGATACATACACCTGTGTATTATGTCACAGTAAAACATCAGGTGGAATCTTAGGGTTTTGAACTCTGACCAGTTAGCACTGTAGAACTTTGGATATTACTTGCTAAAGAGCAATAGGCTGTGAATAGTCACACAAGATGTCATATTTTGCATTCTAGTGAATAGTGGATATCTTATTAAAAACGAACTGTGCATTACAAGGTTTCACATTTGTGCAGTGGTTTTGCAACTATGTGTCTTGGTCAATGTCTTTGCTTCCTGAACATCCTCTACTACTGCACCCCTCTAGACTTGAAATGTCCTTGCTGGTGCCTATTCCTAACTGGCGTCTTCTACTTTGTAGATAGTCTTTGCTACTCAGCATATTGTGTAATGACAGACCTGTAGTTGTTGAGTCGTGAATAAATATTTCACAACTACTGCATTATATCTGAATGACAACAAATACAACTTTGTGTTTACCATGAATAAGCCATGTAGTGGAATGTGATTATCTTTACATGCATATGGTATGACAGTGTGGGATAATTCTTTTAGTAAAAAGTTAGTACTTTATGATGGAAGCATTCTTTGACATAACTGGAAACTATGAATTGAGTGCAATTATTTACATTCTAGATTATAATAGTCTTGCATTCCATAGTGGTAGTATGGCCACATATGCTGCTATTTCACCCAAAATGCATTATCTGGGTGCCTGTTCTATGTAATATCTGTAGGTGCATTGTTCTTGTACTGTGTATGCTGCATGGACACTCATTTGTTATGTGTCTTCTAGAAACAGAGTAATGCCTGCAGTGTCTGCATTGTCATGACTCATTGGTGGATTTTTGCTATACAGTATACCATCAGATCTATATAATCATGACATCACTCAGTTGAGACTTTTGCCATGCCATATACCTGTATGTTTTTAGTGTCATGGCAGTACTTATTCTGGCCTAGTGTAACTGTCACAGCCATACACTTGTTGCCTGTAGTAACATATGTATGTTTTTCACAATGTCAATAAACAACAGGGACACTATGAATGTGCTTTCAGTCTCCATGAAGACTTGATTCTGATTATTTCTTACAGGAAGTGGACCATATGATGGGCTTGCACTTCTTGTAGCTAAGCATTAGCATTTTTGAAGAGCTATTTGTTTCCCATGTACTACATCCCTTTTTTTCCTGGTTATGAAATATACCCATTTATATAGGGTCTATGTTAAATGTTTGAACATCCAAAATTTCGAACATTACATGGTCGAGACCAAATGTTCGACATTTGGATGTTCGAACATAAAAAAAAAAAAAAAAAACACAGAAAAAAAATTTTAACAGTGTAGGTGGGAGGGCAAGCCCCCTGCACCCCCCACAGCCCCCTACTTAAATATACCAACTCCGAGACCGCACTTCAGTGCAGAAAAGGGAAATTCTCCCTATCTGCACCATATGGTGCCATTGAAAGTCTATCTTCGAGCACTCAAAATTTCGAACGTTTGGTCTCGACCATGTAATGTTCGAAATTTTGAGTGTTCGAAGATTTAGGTTCATAGGTTCATAGGTTCATACTAGGCTATCTGCCCTGGGGCAATTATAAGCCTAGCCCAATTCTGTATGGCTTACACCACCCCTTGATTTGAGTATACTGTGCCCTTTTTAAGGTTTAGTTTACTGTGCCTCTGTCTAATAGTGACACGGGAGTAATCCCTGGGACAAACCTACGATCCCCCATCCACCTATCGAGATTCTTCTTGAAGAGATTCAGTGAGGTGCTCTGCCTCACATGAACTGGGATTCTATTCCAGAGTGAAGGGAGCCTCTGGGTTATGAACCTGTCCCTCCAGCAAGTTCTATTTATTTCTGTGCTGAGGCTCAAGTCCCTCGAGCGTGTGGCTCTAAGGGATTTAGATTTACTGAGGTGGAGCATGTCCATTAATTCTGGATCTGACATAGCTTTGTATGTCAGGCACAGATCGCCTCGAAGTAGGCGGTATGCAACTGAGTAGAGCTGGAGTTTTTTTTTAACCGAGCAGCATATGGCATCTGTTTGAGACCCTTGATCCTCTTGGTGAGATACTTTTGGGGTCTTTCTAATTGCTGCAGGTGTCGGGTAAGGTACATCCCAAAAGGGGCATTGTATTCTATGATGGGCCTGATGAGGGATGAATAAAGGGGCACGATTACCTGTCTTGATCTAGATGTGAAACCCTTCGTGATGAGGTGGGCTATGTAGAAGGTCTTTCTAACCACTTTGGCAATGTGGTTTTCAAAGGAGAGATTGCTATCAACTTGGATCCCCAGGTCCCTAATAACTTTCTCTGTACTTAATGGGTTTCCGCCTATGTGGTAATTTGTGGGCACATTGTTTTTGCCAAAGGGTATGACTATACATTTTTTGGCATTTAGCTTTAAACCATGGTGCTGGCACCAGTTATCTGTCTCTGTGAGACCTTTTTGAAGGATGATTGTGTCAGCTGGAGAGTCGATTATGGCACCCAGTTTGCAGTCGTCTGCAAACTTGGTGAGCCATAGTCCACCCACGTTTGCCTGTACCTCGGAAAAGTATATACCGAACAAGAGTGGTCCCAGGACAGAACCCTGTGGGACACCACTTGTGACCGGTTTCGTGTCTGACATGGCTCCAGCAACTCTCACTCTGTGGGTTCTGTCTTTGAGCCAGTTTGTGACCCATCTTGTGACATAGGGGTTTATATTTAAGCTGGATAGCTTATCTATGATGCCCGAGTGGGGTATTGTGTCAAATGCCTTTGCAAGGTCCAGATAGGCTGTGTGGACTACCTTCCCTTCATTTATGGCTTTGGTGACTGTTTCGAAGAAGTCAACCAGGTTCAAAAGGCAGGATCTGCCCTTGACAAAGCCGAACTGGGTAGGAACTAGTGTCTGTAGGTCCCCAATGTCTTTGTTTATGAGCTCCATGATGATCCTCTCCATAGCCTTGCAGACTAAGCTAGTCAGGCTTATGGAGCGATAGTTTCCAGGGTCCATAGAGGCTCCACCTTTGTGGAGTGGGACCACTGTTGCTGTACGCCATTCTGTGGGCACATATCCTGTAGTGAGGCTGAGATTGTATAGCTGTTTTATTTGAGGGATTAGTTCCTCTTGGAGTTCATGTAGGACGCAACCTGGGATGCCATCTGGTCCCATGGAAGCAGTGTTTTTGCTTTGGAGAGGGCAGCCTTCACCTGAGCGTCAGAGATGTTTGGGAGGCAGCCCTCTGCCGGGATAGATACTTGCTCTTTTGGGGGTGGAGAAGTTTGCACTGAACCTGTCTGCCAGGATATTGGCGATGTCTGTGGGTTCAGTGCATTTTTTGTCATTTAGAATCAACTCAGAACAAATCTGGGAGTTGCATCCCAGGTTCCTAACATAACTGAAAAAAGCCTTATGATTGTCTTTGGTGTCCTGTGCAATTTTTCTCTCAAAGCTGGCCTTGGAGGATTTTATGAGGGATCGTAATTTTTTGCTAGTACTGATCAGAGATGCCTTCCCTATTAGGGATTTTGCTCTATCATGTAGTAGCTTCCTCCTTCTGTTGTACAGCTTATTTATGGCAGGGGTCCACCAGACTGGATGCCTGCCTTTGGATGATTGGGTCTTGGTTTTGTTTGGGATAGCATGATCCATGCATTCCCGGAGATGTCCATAGAATGCATTTATATAGGATTCTGCAGTTTGGGCCATAGTTACCACTGGCCCTGGGGCCTTGAAGGATTCCACTTCAGTTTTGAGAAGTGAGAAGTTTGCTTTTGAGAAGTTTTTCACTGTGGTTTTCTGGGCTGGGGGTGGGGTCGGGATGTGGACATCCAGTGAAATTAATTTATGGTCTGATCTTACCAATGAGGGATATACTTCTGGTGTGGAGCATAGAGTCCCCATGTTGGTAATGATCAGGTCTAGTATGTTATCCCCTCTTGTGGGAGTGGTGACTAGTTGTTCCATAGCATTTGAGTTTATAATTTCCAGTAACCTTTGGGCTAAGGTGCTGGGGCTTGAGTAGTGCTCCCAGTCAATGTTTGGGTAGTTGAAGTCGCCTAATATAATGGTGTTCGGAGAGATCTTCATGTTCTCTAATGTTTTCAGGAAAGCCGAGTGGGATTCCTGACTTTGAGAGGGTGGTCTGTAGGATGCTATAAACTGAAAAGCAGTCTTGCCCACTGTTAGTTGCACATGGATGGTCTCCGATACTTCGTGCAATGCCACTAACCTGGAGGTGTGGATATCCTTGATAAATATGGAAACTCCCTCCTTTTGTGGTTCGGTCTGGGTTTTGGAGACGAAAAGCATGATATGAGGTATAGCCTGGTAGTGCTGGGGTGCTCTCTGGAGCCTTGAACCAGGTTTCTGTCACTGCACAGATATCGATGTTCTCCATACTGAGGAGAGCTTCGAGTGCATGCATCTTGAGGTTAAGACTTCTGGCGTTAAGCAGCATTACCCTTAGTTTCTTGTTCCTTGTGCTGTCTATGGGGGTGGGTTTGACTTTTGAGCCTTGCCTTAAAAAGACACTATGGGGGTGGCAAGAGCCTTTGCCAATGTCTGAAAGCCCAGTGGTGACAGGTGCAAGCCATCCCTAGTGAAGCAACGTGGCTTGTCGAGCATGTCATCCCAGGCTGACAGACACTGGATCCCCTTTGAATGACACCAAAATTTTAGCCAATTGTTAAAATCGATCATTTTGTCTTTGTACTGTGGCATCATTCTAGGTGAGGGTAAGATGCTGCTCAAGGTCAGGGTCATACCAGCCTGGGCTACATGATCAGAGAGCTCCTCTATGTCTCTTTTCATGTAGTCCAGGGAGGCACGTCTCAGGTCATTCACACCAGCATGTACAATGACTGAGTCATATTTGTATTTGCTTTGGAGTGACCTGAGTGCCTGCGTTATGTGGCGGATCCTAGCACCTGACAGGCAGCTCACCGTGACCTTCTCTTTATTCAGCCTGGTGAGCGGGACGTCAGTGTGTCTGACAATAGAGTCACCTATTACAAGAGTATCAGGTGTGTTATTCAGCCTTAAGGGCTGTGGCTGCTTGGCACACTGACTTAGTGGGCTATGTGTTGTGCGTGTTTTGTTTTGAGGTAGCGTTTGCTTGGATGTCTGCTTTGGAGGTCTCTGTTGCTTAGGTAGATTTTTATTTAGAGCCTCCGAGTATGTTTTTGTGTACTTATGTGTTTGGTTTGCTGATGTGGTGGGACTATGTGATACTGGAATTGTGTTGTGTGAGGTTACCTTCTCCTCCTGACTGGTTACACCAGTTTTGAGATGAGAGAGCTCAGCCTCCAGTTTGGCTAAATAGTTGCATCTCTCACATATATTTGAACCTGTTTGGAGGAGGAGAGGGTTGTCCGTGTACATGAGACAGTTGTAACATTGCCTCAAAATTCCTGGAGAGGAAACCATTGACTGACCTATGGACATGCTAGAGTAATATAGGGAAACTGAATTTAAGACGGACCAATAGAGGACAGGGTAATCGTAGAGAGTATAAGAGTAAGTAGTGCTTATGGTTTAATAGTGCTAACTTGTAGGATTACTTAATTGGACAAGTGAAGGGCCTTAGAATGAGAATATGGTGTTTAAATTGAGAAATAGAGCAGTTCTAAGGGAAAAAGTGAAGAGCAGACTTTGTGGAGCCAGGAATTTGACAGGTACCCTTTATATATAATTGGTGAGGTACCCTAAATTTGTTTACAATGATCATTTTGAAATTGTTCTTAACTCTACACTAAGTATGTCATGGTCTGTTTACATTAAACAATATTTTTTGCTTGTATCAGTAAATGTAATTTTCAGTCCATAAAATCATGATCACCTCTCAAACTGTGTGTGTGTGTGTGTGTGTGTGTGTGTGTGTGTGTGTATATATATATATATATATATATATATATATATATATATATATATATATATGTGTGTATATGTACTTGGCTAGTGTCTTCAATGGTCTTTCAATTTCTTTCAAATCTAAAGTATGTGATATAGGGCTGTTTTCTCTACACATCTGATTTTCCTTGTGGGGCAGCTCTTGCTGTACAACAGTGCATATACGATTATCACAGTACCAAAAGTATATATTTTCCTACAATGTCACCAGTTGTCACAATTCTGGTTGCTCTCCTTCTGTGGATTTTGACATATTTGACATATACATTTCTGTAATTATTCATGAATACATTCCAAGCTTCCTCAAGAATTGCGCATGATGAGCAGTGTCAGTAGTACAACAGGTAGCACACTCAGCTTTGGTGCAGAAGGCTGTGGGTTCTATTTTCCCAGCAGATAGATTGATTACTGGCACTGCAGTGCAACATAAGGGGGTGCTGCACTCCTGAGTGTGTTGTCCTTCAGATGAGATGTCAAACTGAGGTCCCATCTGCATGAGTTGGAGGTAGGTCGGGTGGATGTAAAAGATCCCACAGCACCTATTAAAAAGAGTAGGGGTCCTATATTTGGGTCTATATTACTCATCGGACCCTAACTATTGAAAGTTCATTTTAGCAAATATTCATATCCACGAACAATTTATGTAGGGAAAGGAAGCAGCTGGCCAGCAGCACAAATTTGCCGTTTTCCCCAATGTAGTGTCATCTCAGAGTTGGTATACATAGTGAGGGGATTGTGGTGGGCAAAGCCCCCCACTTCGGTGGGTTTTACATACTGTGGTGTCTGTTCTGGTGTTGTTTTGGCCAAGTGCCTAGTTTCCCTGTTTAAATTTTTTTCAATAAGAACATTTGCTGAAATGAACATTTGAAGGTTAGGGTTCAATGAAGAAAGGTTCACTGAAGTGAACCTTTGATGAATTAATATAGAGCCCCTTTTTATATACAAAAAGAGAACTCTTATTTGAAACATATTTACATATTTACAAATGTGCAAATATACAAATACATTTACACATATTTATAATTTGCCTTACAATCATATTACATTTTCATCCCTACTAGAGTCCTACTCCTTTTTCCATAATCACCATCTGATTTTGTTTAATATTGTTGCTAAAATCCATTTACCATTAAACATAATTTCATTTATTCTTTCCTTCCATTTAACTCTTATGACATAAAATAACTTTTTATCTATTCTTTTAACATATTCTTTACTTCTATTCTTATAACATCCATATTTAACCATATCCATGTTTATTTTATTAGCTTCTTTTATATCTTCAAAAAATCTTCTTTACATAGTTTTCCCCATAATGTTTTTACTCTTTTCCATTTCAAAATTACATGTTCAGTAGTGTCTTCTTCTTGACAATGTAAACATACCACTGGATTCTGCAAGCCTTGCATGGCATGCAGGATTAGAGCAGGAGCTCCAGCAGGCAGTATGTCTGCCATGCGATCCAGGATTAACCTGTAAGGGCGTGCACTAGCGCTCCTGCATTAGTCCTGCACAGACTCAGCTCCTGTATGCAAATTACCCCATTTGCAGAAGAAATCCATGCAAATGAGGTGAATTTGCGATCCAGAAAGCTGGAAACTGGCCATGCAGGACTAGTGTAATCTGCAGAAATGTACTCCACCGGTAACGGAGTACAGTTCTGCAAATAACAAAATGGAGCCATGACCGCTCCAAATAAAGGGTGGATATCATGTATAAAGCATGCCAATGGCCAACTATAAGGCCATTGACATGGAAAACACTTGGAAAAAAAATCAGCTTTTATTTTTTTTAGCCGATCCTGGCTGTTTAAGCGTAGGGCAGTGGCGTGCAAACGGGATCGGGGGAAAATAAGAAAATAAACCTAAAATAAGCATTCTAACTAACATCACTATTCTGCCATTATACTCAATGGCAGGCAGAAGACAACATGGCTAGTGAATAGTGGTTGCCAAGGGGGGAGGTTCAGTGTGAGACCTGTAACTATGCATTAGCAGGCAATCCTATGCAAATGAGGGGAATAATGAATCCCAGATTTCCCCTGCATGCTAGTCAGCTCCCAACAGTGTAAGAGCAGGAGTAGCTTGGTGCAAGCTTAGGAGTTAGCTGACATCATGGGGGGGGGGGGGGGTCAGGCATACTGTAAGCAGATTGGAGACCTGTGGCTTGAGTTTGCTCCAGGCTTAGCACAGCTAAGCATGGGGGTGTGTCTGAGTTTGCCCAGCACTCTTTACATTGCCTAAGCAGGTGTGTGTGCCACACACCAGGTTTTAAAGGAAAAAAAAAGTAAACCAGGAAATAGCAGCTCTGTGCACATTTGAGCACTGTGTTTGCACAGTGTGTCCCAGGGCTTAAACAAGAAGGCAATGGGAAGGGAAAACAGCAGTAAAAAGGTAATCTAGGAGAACTAGCATAGCTGGAAGGTCAAATGTATCAGAATCAGCCAATTACACAGGCAGCAGACCAGCACAGCCCAGAACACTACTATAAACTATGCAAACACCTTTCCCTCTGGTTTTTCCCATACTGTACACCACCGGTGTATACAAGCGGGGAAGTTTTAACAAAAAAACAACAAAATGATAGGGGCTGCAATAGCTATCATACAACAACATGTAGAAGAGGCTGAGGGTGGTGAGGATGTGAATGCTGTCGACCAACTCACAGTGAGGAGACGGAGAAGAGTGTACAGACCCAGGGTAACCTACCAGGGGCTACATGAGCTGGAGATAGTGGAGCGCTATAGGGTGGACAGGGACCTCTTACAGCAAATTGTTGAGCTGTGCCGGCCATGCCTGACACACAGAACTAACAGAGGGGAACCCATCCCAGTGGATACCAAAGCATGTGTAGGCCTTAGAATACTAGCTACAAGTACCTTCCAAAGGCCAACTGGGGATGTGATGGGGATCTCACAAGCATCAGCATCCAGGATACTCCACCAGTTCCTGGATGCCATGTCAGCACATGCCGGTGAGCATGACTATTTCCCCAACACCCGTGAGGCATTGGCCAGCAATATGCAACTGTTTCACCAAATAGCAGAATACCCTGAGGTAGTGGGTGCTATAGACTGCACGGACATATGCATCAAAGCACCACACGGTGAGTGGGGGTAGGGTCTACATCAACCACAAGGGCTTCCTCTCCATCAACTGCCAGGTTGTGTGTGATGCCCAGAGCATAATAATGAATGTGTGTGCTGGCTGACCTGGAAGCTATCACAATTCCCACATCTGGCATCTGAAGCAGCTGTACCAGAGATTTGCCAATGGGGACATCCCTTACTGTCACCTAGTGGGGGATGCTGGTTACGCACTGGAGCCGTGGCTGATGACACCCATCAGAAATGCACACACACCCAAACAAGAACTCCATAATGAGACACACACACAGACCAGAATTATAATAGAGCATGTGTTTGGGATGCTCAAGTCACGGTTCTGGTACCTGGACACATAGGTTCATAGATTCATAGGTAGGTACTAAGTTATTGGCCGTAGGGCCTATATAAGCCTAGCCAAAAAGGTACCCTGACTTTCACTACCCAAGAAAATTATTTTCCTGTGCCCTTGTCGAACAGAGCCACAGAAGTGATCCCTGAGGTGAATTTCCTATTTCCCATCCAATCATCGAGATTTTTCAGAAAGAGTGCTAATGAGGAGCTCTGTTTGACATATATAGGTAGTCTGTTCCAGAGTATGGGAAGTCTCTGGGACAGGAATCTATCCCTCCAGCATGTTCTGTTTATTGTGGTGATATGGTTTAGGTCCCTACAGCGTGTAGCTCAGAGGGATTGGGATTTCTTTAAGTAGAGCATGTCCAACAGCTCTGGGTTTGACATAGCTTTGTATGTTAGGCAGAGATTGCCTCTGAGTAGGTGATATGTGACAGAGTAAAGCTGGAGTTTTTTGAGATGGTCTGCGTAGGGCATCTGTTTGAGGCCAGTAATCCTCTTTGTGAGGTATTTCTGTGGCCTTTCCAGTTGTTGTAGATGTCTTGTGAGGTACATACCAAAAGGGGCATTGTACTCTATAATGGATCTAATGAGTGATGAGTAGTGGGAAACAATGACCTCTTTTTTTCCTGGATGAGAAACCTTTTGTGATGAGGTGTGCCATGTAGAAGGATTTCCTGACCACTGTGGTGATGTGATTATCAAAGGAGAGACTACTGTCCGCCTGTGTCCCAAGGTCTCTTATCACACAATCGGTGTTACGTAGACTACCGCCTATGTAGTAGTTCATGGGTACAGAGTTTTTACCAAAGGGGATAACAATGCACTTTTTGGCATTGAGCTTCAGGCCATAGCTTTGACACCAGGCATCTGTCTCAGTGATGCCCTTTTGTAGGATGTCAACATCATAAGGAGTTTTGATTATGGCTCCTAGTTTGCAGTCATCTGCAAACTTCATTAGCCAAAGACCTTCTGTGTTAGCCTGTACTTCAGAGAAGTAGATACCAAATAGGAGAGGACCCAGGACTTAATCCTACTCCACTTATCACTGGCCTGAAGTCGGATTTGGAGTCTGCTACTTTCACAATGTGGTTTCTGTTCATGAGCCAGTTGGCAACCCATCTTGTAACATAAGGATTTATACCTAGTTTAGTGAGTTTATCTATAATTCAGAGTGGGGGATCATGTCAAAAGTCTTGGCGAGATCTAGATAGGCTGTGTGAACCACCTTACCCTCATCTATGGCTTTGGTGACTGCTTCAAAGAAGTCTATCAGGTTTAGGAGACACGATCTGCCTTTTACAAACTCAAACTGGGTGAGGTCCAGAGTTTGGAGGTTACCATCGTCTTTGTTTATGAGTTCCATGATGATACGTTCCATGGCTTTGCAGACCAGGCTCGTCAGGCTAATGGGGTGGTAGTTCCTGGGGTCCATCGCAGCTCCCCCTATGTGGAGTGGGATAATCATCATGGTGCACCATTTAGTGGGCACAAGGCCTAAAGTGAGGCTATGATTGAACTTGGTACTTAGGTGGGTTGCCAGTTCATTCTGTAGTTTGTGTAGAACACAGCCTGGGATACTGTCAGGTCCTGTGGATGCTGTGTTCTTGGCTTTGGAGAGTGTGTTTTCTACCTGTGCAGCCATGATTACAGGAACTTTGCATTCTTCCAGTATAGAGATGGGCCCTCTAGGGGGTGAGAGAGGGGTAAAGTTAGCACTGAACCTATCTGCCAGGATGTTGGCAATATCAGTTGGTTCTGTATATTTAGTGCCATTGTGCTATAACTCAGAGCAGATCTGAGTGTTGCCATTGAGATTCTTGACATATCTATAGAATGTTTTGTGGTTGTCTTTAGAGTCAGTGGCAATTTTATTTTCGTAACTACCTTTGGAGGATTTTATGAGGGATCTCAGCTTCTTACTGAGGCTGACCAGGGAGTTCCTCCAGTCATGGGATTTTACTCTTTTTTGCAACAGTTTCTTTCTTCTGTTGTAGAGTTTGTTTATGGCAGAGGACCACCAGATTGGCTTCCTTTTTTTGGAGAATACCATCTTGGTTCTGTTAGAGATAGCACAATCCATGCACTCGTGTAAGTGCTTATAAAGTGCATTTGTGTAGGATTCAGCAGTCGCACCTCTATTGTCCGTCTGCAAGGGTGTCATGAAGTTTGCCACTTCTGTCTTAAGAAGTGTGAAGTTGGCTTTGGAGAAGTTTTTTATGGTGGTTTCCCTAATGGGGGGTGGGGGCGGGATGTGGATGTCTAGGGTGATTAGCTTGTGGTTGGATCTGACCAATGAGGAATTGACCTCTAGTGTGGAACACCAGTCACCCATGTTGGTAATGACCAGGTGTAGGATATTGCTGCTCCTGATGGGGGTGTGAATAAGTTGATCCAAGGCATTGGAATTTATGAATTCCAGAAAACATTGAGCAAAAGAGTTGGTGCATGAGTAGTTTTCCCAGTTTTCCCGGTGGAGCCTTGCAGTACTCACCAGCTACATGTACCCAAATTGTCATCGTATGTGCCATGTTACACAATATGATCCTGCAGAAACAGCTGCAGCAGGAACAGCATGGGGCAGGGCCACACAGTGCCCCACCATTGCCAAGGCCTGCACAGGCACAGAGTGACTCAGAGGAGGAACAACCTGAGCCTGCCCCAGTAGGCAGAAGGAGGCATACCCAGTATGCCCTGGCCTTGGCAAAGAGGCAAAGCATAGCACATACACTGACACAGGAGGGATCCAAGGAATGACACCTCTCTCTGACTCGCACATACAGTAAAATGGATGCCAAACATGACACTACCTGTGCTCAACCATGTGTAGGGAGTGTACTATGTGCATCTGACATAGGCAGCCCTGCAACACCACCCTCAATACTGGGACACCCACAAGGTAAGTCACTCAACCTACCAATTGCTGAATGGAGTAGAATGTGTTTTTACCTGTATCTATGGTATGGATGTGAGCAGGCAAGGGAATGAGGTGGCTGAATGGTATGCCAGCAGATAGTAGACATCTATAGTGGCACCATGAAATCTGTAACAAATACTGGTGTCACCATAGTAGCCAGTACTACACAGGGTGACAAAACCCACTGCAGGAAATGTGCTGGGGCAAATGTGTGTCCATATGACTCACACATGCCAGTCAGGGAGGTTCACATACCCAACAACAGTCTCATACAGCAGGACAGGTGTTGACAAACACAAACAAAGGCTGTGCTATGGCCTCTGAATGATGCCTATGGGTAACCCCCCCCCAGGCCCACACAGACAGACTACAGCAGGACAGACAGCGGGATGTTAGTTCTGAAGGGTAGGAAGTCAGAAACTAATATGTAAGTCAATCAAAGCTAAGACCTGTAGTACACTGATATGCCTCTAGTCAGCATGATAGGTTAGAATACAGAATGAAATGGAGTACCTGACATACCAGTACAGTCATAGCAAATGTGTACAAGTGTCAGGTATGCCCCGCAATCCTGTGTAGAATTGTAGTAACAGTCAGGTGTGCCCCCCAATCCTGTGCAGAAATGTAGTAACAGTCAGGTATGCCTCCCCAATCCTGTGTAGAAATGTAGAAACAGTCAGGTGTGCCCCCCCAATCCAGTGAAGAAATGTAGAAATAGTCAGGTGTGCCCCCCCCAATCCTGTGTAGAAATGTAGAAACAGTCAGGTGTGTCCCCCCACAATCCTATGTAGAAATGTAGTAATAGTCAGGTGTGCCCCCCACTCCTATGTAGACATGTAGAAACAGTCAGGTGTGCCCCTTCCCCCAGTCCAGCGTAGAAATGTAGTAACAGTCAGATGTGTCCCCTCCCAACCATTGTGTAGAAATGTAGAAACAGACAGCTGTGCCCCCACCCCCAATCCTGCGTAGAAATGTAGTAACAGTCAAGTGTGCCCCACTCCCACAATCCTGTGTATGAATATAGAAACAGTCAGGTGTGCTCCCCCCAACCCTACTTAGAAATGTAGTAACAGCCAGGTGTGTCCCCCAAACCTATTTAGAAATGTAGTAATGGTCTGGTGTGCCCCCCCAATCCGATTACACACATCGTAACAGTCAGGTGTGCCCCCCCCCACAACCCTATGTAGAAATGTAGTAACATGTATGTGTAGATACAATACCAGTGGAGCACAGATGCACAGAGGTGGCCAAGGTAGCAGGATAGGTTGTAGCATCTGCACAATATGCAGGTATGTGTGTGTTAGGTTGGTATGTGTTTCACATTGTGTGAGAGTGATCAGTATGTATGCATGTTGAGGTAAGACTTGGTGGCCATTGCCCACTACTGCTGATGACAGGGACAAGTCCTAACAACTGCAGTGTCAAAGATAATACCCACCAGTATAACACATGCTAGCAGTAAGCCATTGTAAATGTATGGTGGTAATATGTGTCACCATCTGAAAGACTGACATGGCATGGCTGTTGGGCTAGATATACAAGCAGTACACAGGGGGAAGTACCCCAGACATACAGTATATATTGTGTCACTGTGAAATGGAGGAACCCTTGGAATTGTACATACAGGTATGCATGACATTATCTGGTCCTGTAGTAGGGGATACCTGTGTTCTCTGCCCGAACACTTTCAGATCACAAAGGAGGTAGGACTGATGTATTGGGAAACAGCTTATGTACCTGCACATGCCAGCATAACTGGAATGCCCAGTGCATATCTGTGTGTCAGATGCAAGTAGTGTCCATAGCACACATGCACCCAGCACATGCAAACACCACCCACAGGTACCTCTTTGGTTGTATCCCTGCTGTGGGGAATGGGTACAATAGGACCCCACTTGTATATGGCAATACCAAATGAGTGCAGCATGCAGTGCAGGTGTCCCATGCAGGTGTGTCACTAGCTGTAAGTAGCACCCTGCCAGTATCCACACCACCTGAACAAGACTGATAGAAAGTATTGGCATGAACACTTAGCACACTTACCCTGTCACCCCAGGGAAATATACTGTATGGTGGTCTGAGACTGTAGGACTGACAGAATGCAATGGCCTGCCACATCTGGTCTGCATCAACACCTAATGGCCCACAGGCCTCTACTAAGGGCCTGTGTCTCACACATACTGCCAGTGCATGTTATGTCATGGAATAACAACATAACACACTCCACATAAGCCATATGCAAGGCCATGTGGACAAACCACAGTAACATGTCCACCATGTCCCACTACATGAACTGTGGACCAACACCAACACACAACTGTGATGGGGTGATAACCTTAGGGAAAGTATCAGAGAATGTATGCATAATGTATGGAAGAGGATGGAATAACAGAGGGGGTGGGAGCATGGGCAGCATGGAATGTGCACACACTATCCCTGGCTGCAAACACATAAATGGGTGGCTACATACCACAATAGGGGTAATGTCCTGACTCATGGCCCCTGCCTCTGGGTAACCTGTGTGAATCTGTACAGTTGTGTGGTATTGCCACAGCAATATAAGGCCATACTGTCATATCGATGGATGTACAAGTATGGGATCCTCTGCCAGCACTGTACCAAGGTGCTGAACTGGATACACAGACCCCACAGCAAGTGTCTGCAGCTCCCCCTCCAGAATAGCATAACTTACCATGAATATGTAGGTATCTGCTCACAATACCGCACACAGCTGCAGTCACCCTTGTCCCCCAAAACATCACTGTGAGCAGGAATGTGCACCTGACAGTACATGAGGACAGAAAACATCACAGTGTATAACAGTACACATGTCTGAATATCTCTGCTAACAGCAGTACCATGTAGCTGAAGCAGCACAGATACAATCACCTACAGTACACACTATCCCCTGCACACTTTGTCCCCATATTGCCAAATGATCGAGGGATACCCTGCAGAAACAGTTTGCTGCCTGTAGGTGTACAACACAAAGGTCTGCACTGGAGTACAAACTACCTGGAATCGATCCACACATTCAATACAGAAGGGCATACTGGGCATGCTCACACACTTAATCAAATGAGGACCATGTCTGCAAACAACAGTGGACCATACATATCTGGCAGTTGCAGATGTTAGTGCAGACACTCCTCGGTATGCACCAGTCATGTTTTGCACACACACAGTGGATAGGAATACAGACATATATCCAAGGACAACACACTATAAGTCAAAAGTAGACTTACATAGATGTGTGGAAGAGAGTGACTGTGACAAGGAGCCATCCATTATGAGACCTGTCCCACCCAGCACACACCCAAATGGCTACAACCACATGAGGTCTAAATGTCACTCACTGTAGACATTAGCCACCGGTATCCATCAGCATTACAGACTGTGTGGTGCAAGTACTAGCTGTGCAACATGACTGTACAAGGAAGTAGTCATCTAGCAGCTGTATACATGTATCTGTGGAATATAACCCTGCATGTGGTGTGTCAACCTCTAGATGAATGGGTTATGCCCCATGCACACACACTTTCCTCCCCATAGCCCTGCTATAACAATCCTGCTGAGGTCATCCACTTTGAAATACACCTTTGGGAAAGTTGTAGTCCATTAGTATCTGTGGTGCGTCCTATAACTGCATACTGCTATAGTGTGATAAACTAATTAGGTAAGAGTTCTAATCCAAGACATGGCAACTGTGTGTGTGTTTGTGTATCTCTGTCTGTGTAGAGAGCAATGCTTTTTGAGCTAGTCACACTCACTACAATTCAAATGCCCTACTTTGGCAAGGCTGCTGATGTCATTCACTGTGAAATACACCTTTCTGAAAGTAGTCTCCATGGTGCATCCTATAACTGCATAGTCTCCATGGCACATCCTATAACTGCGTACTGCTGTAGTGTGATAAACTAGCTAGGTTCTAATCCCAGACCTGGCAACTGTGTGTTTGTATGTGTGTGTTTCTGTCTGTGTAGAGAGCAATGCTTTTTAGGCTAGTGATGCCCATTACAATTCAAATGCCCTACTTTGGCAAGGCTACTGATGTAATTCACTGTGAAATACACCTTTTGGAAAACTATACCCAATAATCTCAGCGGTACATCCTATAACTGCATACTGCTGTAGTGTGTTAAATTAGTTAGGGTGGAGTTCTAATCCCAGACATGGCAACTGTGTGTGTTTGTCTGTGTAGAGAGCAATGCATTTTAGGCTAGTCACACACACTACAATTCAGATGCCCTATTTGGCAAGGCTGCTGATGTCATTCACTGTGAAATACACCTTTCGAAAAGCTATAACCCAGTAATCTCCATGGCTAATCCTATAACTGCGTACTGCTGTAGTGTGATAAACTAGTTAGGTAGGAGTTCTGAGCCCAGACATGGCAACTGTGTGTGTGTGTGTGTGTGTGTGTGTGTGTGTGTGTGTGTGTGTGTGTGTGTGTGTGTGTGTGTGTGTGTGTGTGTGTGTGTGTGTGTGTGTGTGTGCGTGTGTGCGTGTGTGTGTCTGTGTAGAGAGCAATGCTTTTTAGGCTAGTCACACTCACTACAATTCAAATCCCTACTTTGGCAAGACTGCTGATGTCATTCACTGTGAAATACACCTTTCAGAACGCTATAGCCCAGTAATCTCCATGGCACATCCCATAACTGTGTACTGCTATAGTGTGATGCACTAGTTAGGTAGGAGTTCAAATCCCAAACATGGCAACTGTGTGTGTGTGTGTGTGTGTGTGTGTGTGTGTGTGTGTGTGTGTGTGTGTGTGTGTGTGTGTGTGTCTCTCTGTGTAAAGAGCAATACTTTTTAGGCTACTCACGCTCACTACAAATCAAATGTCCTACGTTGGCAAGCATGCTGATGTCATTCACTGTGAAAAACACCATTGGGAAAGGAGTACTCCAGTCATCCATGTGGTGCATCCTATAACAGTGTAATGCTGTAGTGTGATATAGAACTATGGTAGAGGTTCTGTTCCCACACATGGCAGGTGTGGATGTTTGTGTGTGTGCTTCTATGTCTGTGTAGGGAGCAATGTTTTTTAGGCTAGTCACAATCACTACAATTCAAATGCCCTACTTTGGCAATCCTGCTGATGTCATTCACTGTGCGTTACACCTTTGGGGAAGGCATACTCCAGTAATCCCTGTGGCATGTCTTATAACAGCATAATGCTGTAGTGTAATATAGAACTCTGATAGGGATTCTATTCCCATACATATCAGGTGTGGATGTTTGTGTTTGTGTTTCTATGTCTGTGTAGGGAACAATGCTTTTTAGGATAGTCACACTCACTACAATTCAGATGCCCTACTTTGGCAATCCTGCTGATGTCATTCACTGTGAAATACACCTTTGGAGAAGAAGTACTCCAGTCATCTCAGTGGCATGTCCTATAACTGTGTATTGCTGTAGTGTAATAAACTAGTTAGGTAGGATTTCTAATCCCAGACATGACAGGTGTGTGTGTGTGTTTGTTATTCGTATCCTGTGTGGAGGTGGCTGTGTGTGTGTAACAACTAGACTCACTGCGGAGTGAGTTTTGCAAATTTTTTATATGGTGGGCCTAGTATATGTCACAATGTCCACCGTACAGGGATAACAGATGTGAAATACCTGAGAGGCTGGGGTGCAAATCCATACCCCTACATGTGACATCAAGGCCAGGTGAACAAAGTTAGCAACCCTTGTATTACCCAGAGAACACTCTCAACCCATGTCTCATACACACACACACACACACACACACACACACACACACACACACACACACACACATACACACCTGCCTAGGCAATAACTGCTATGTTGGTAGTACCCTGCATACTGCCCACTGATAGTAACCATGGTGTGACTACAGTGGGCTACAGAGAGCATGGTACCCTGTCCATCTGTCTAATAGGCAAGTACATGCAGACAGTGCACCTTCCCAATGTTCCCCACTGGACACCTGCAACACCTGTGGTGCCATCAAATGTGACCCACAAAAGACATACCATGCCTGAAACACATGCCCTGTTTGGACAGATGCCACTGACACCAGGGAATACCTGTATCATGCAATCAATGTAGGTGTAGGGTCAACCTGCTGTCCATTAACAGTTCCTGCCACATGAGGCCAGGGCTGGTGCATCTGATGATAATCTATGTACACAACATGGGCCAGACACCCCATGTACAGTTCCACATGTCACTGTACATGCATGTGAGACATGTGCACATACCAGACACCATCCATGTCATGGACTAAGGAACACATACATGGCAAGCAATGCACAGAAATAGCCACACACAATAGTTACCCAGGTGACTGGATGGTGAATACAATACCCACCTTTGTGGGCAAATCCGGACACTACACCCCTGAGCCACACTGCAGACCATTGTCATGTGGCCTGATGCCAAGGCATACCCATCATGTAGCCTTGTATAGCCATCTGGCACAGTCGATGCACCCACGCATGTCAGTACTGGCACCCTGTGTCTGTGTGTGTGTGTGTGTGTGTGTGTGTGTGTGTGTGTGTGTGTGTGTGTGTGTGTGTGTGTGGTGTATGATGCCTATGACCACATTCACACTCACTATAATCCTCATTGGCATACTGAAGCATGCTTCCTGATGTCAGACTCCTCCACAGACCCTTTGCTCATATAACATCTGTAATAACCCCTTTGGTGCATGTGATACCTGCACAGTACTGTGTTGTGGCAATCTAACTAGTGATGAGTTGTATTCCTGTCCCTGCCAAGTGTGTCAACGTCTGTGGGTCATTGTGAGAGTGTGGCTGTCTTGACAGTGACACCTATTCATGCGGACAGGCACGTGTACTACACCTACCGTATAGATAACATATCACTGTTGCAGATGTCACTCACCATCACATATACGTTTGGAGGACTCTTCAACATGTAACCTATGTGGTGCATCCAATAACTGCATAGACAGGTGATGGCAATACATAGTTAGTAAGGGGATTAATACCCTGTACTGGTAGGTGTGTGATGCAAGCATGCTTAAATTTTACTCTCTCACCCCTCCCTGACTTATCTTTGCCTCTGTCTGTCTCTCTCACTCCCTCTCTGGTGGACGTGAAGACTTACATCTGCTTTGCTTAGGCAGCAGCATGTGTATTGTAAGTGATGCTCATCATCAGATGATGGCCTCTGCGTGAATTGCAGCCCTCCTCTAGCTGATTACACGTGGAACAGCTGTGGTAACATTCCCATAGCCAATTTCATGGACACACACTCCAATATCTAGGAACATCATGTTGGTGTTGGGCCTTTTCATTCACTGTGAGCAGGAAAAAGATCTGTTGTTTGGCAAACAGCATCACAGATGGATTGGGGATTTACCTCTAACAACATACACTGTGGAAACAGGCCAACACACAGGAGGGGATGTGCCTGACTTGACTACAGACTGTAAGTGCTGCTATACTGCATTTGGAGTAATGTTGGTTTAACAGGGTGTGTGCGGATATGGCTGTCCTACATGTTTTAATACCTGTCATGTCAGTGCTATGTTTATGAGGAATTCCCATCTGTAAGGTCATCTGCAGACTGGGCAGTGTGTGGTGCCTTGTGTTTCTTGTGTTACCCACAGAGCACCTGTCTGTGAACTGCAGAAGATAGTGTGAGGATTGCAGTCAGTAGATGGTGACAGCTGTGAGATTTACTGACTTCATTTCCCTCATAGGACATATGTTGCAACAAACCATGTTACAACAGTAAATGTATGAGGTTATCACAGCAACATGTCAATATTGGCCCTGTGTTTGTGCCTCCAGCCTCAACTCTGTCAACCTTTGTACATATATCATGCATTAAGAGTTGCATATGTTCAGTACACCATATTTATTGACATCATAACTGATAACCCAGTGAGATATCAGACTACTACACATGTTATGTATAGCAGGGGTTATATTTGAGGACATAACCTGGGCATTCTTTGGTTGTGTGTACAGTACTGAGGTCTGTGTACTTATGATGATTGTCAACAGTGTGTGTATTGTGAATATGTACTTTGGCCTGTGTACAGACTGTGGTAGATGTCATTATTCTTGGTCTTGTTCTATCTGATGTTACATGCTGCTTCATTGTATGTTACCCTATCGGCTTACATGTTTGTAGGGCCAAACACACATATATCCCATACCACAGACAGGCATCGGACCACACTGTGTAGTGGCCCAGTATATGTAGGGTTGGTGTGTGAGTGGCACATATGAGGATGGTGTTGATCAGATAGTCCATATACTGTAATATTACGCTAGTTTACCATATGTGGCTATGGCTGTGTTCACATTGGTTGTGGTTATGCACTTTCACACAGGTGTCTTTTACTCTGTGCTGTGACATGCCTGTAGATTCTGCTATCTATGCAGGTACATGTGTATTCCTCAATTGGAAATGTAAGCCAGTTTTGAGACGGTCTGTCTGTAGCCTGCACAGTGCTTTGTTACATGCCTAGCAGTTTAGTGTATTACCAGTGAGATGTCATGTCCAGATACTTGCCAGATGTACTGTTGCCAGGCCACCATAACAGTCATGTATGTCAGACAAAGCAGTGGTATTCTGTACAGATGTATGTCAGTAACTAGTCGATCATATGTGGCCATGGCACCTCTGTACCAGTGGTTATTATGTATCAGGGCAAACAGGGGTGTATGAATGCATAACTTATAGGGGCAAATGTATACCAGCATTTATGTGATATACCCATCTACATGGCTGTTAACATCCATATTGTCAGGCTTGGTCCACATGTTCTGCACTAAGGGGTTCTGTGTATACCTCTGAGCTGACCAGAGTATGTCAGACTGTCCACATATATTGGCCATATCTCTGCTGTAGTCCACAGGAGCATTACTGTGCTAGCAGTGGTACTGTACTATAATGTCCTTAGGATGTCTGTCAGTAGCCAATGGTGCACATATTAAAAGCAGATGTGACCTCCCATACACACCATGTCTGTGAAGATAATCCTTATTACAGTAGCAATAGTCTACAAATATACCTGCAATACATACCTGACATCCCCTTGCACTAAGAAGTTGGAACTATTGGGGCTGAGGTAGAGCTCCACTCCATGTTCAGGACATATGGTGAACATATATGTATATATAATTATCCATATATCTTTATAGATAAATACACATATACATATCAACATACATAGATGAGTTTGTATATGTATATATTTATATATATATATATATATATATATATATATATATATATATATATATATATATAAACACTCAGATATATACATATACAGAGCAATATATGTCTACACATATACAGATAGAGATACATATGCACATAACAACATATACATCAACAGTAATAGGTACATCAGACTAGATATGTATGCACATATAGTTATAGATATCTACATATATACCCACATAAATAAGCATATCTGTACACATAGGATGTGCATACGTATATAGCTATATATATATATATATATATATATATATATATATATATATATATAATGTACACATGAAGAGATGTACACATGGCCATATATATGTATGTGTATACAGACATATGTATGAGTATACATGTGTAAGTACATGTAGACATATATAGACCTATTATATGTATATAACCATATTCCTGTCATGGGTAAACCTCACGGTTGTGTATACCCTTCCAGATGTATCTTACCATATGCCTCTACTATGTGTACATTATGATATAACAACATATGTGATGCAACAGTCATATTAATAACAAGGACTACACAATTTAGGAAGTAAAGGCAATTGTTCAATATTACTCAGTATGTGTATTGATAGCTATATTGGTAAAAACAACAGCTGGCTTCACAGTTGTCATGGCGTAGTAGTTAAGTGTTGTGACTTTAGTGTGCAGGGTCCTGGGTTCAAGACCTGCAAGGGCTGTTCATTTTGTTGCTAGGCAGAACAAGGGCTGTCAGATATAGAGTGATTAAGGCAGTTTTGAGCAGCTTTAAGCAGGTTTGCGTGGGTTTGCACAAAGCTAAGCGGTGCTAAGCTATAAGTAAACGTACAGGCGCTTACACAGTGTAGACTTCGCTAACCAGTGTGCAAATCAGCTCAGCTGTTATATTGCAGCAATGTTGATACTTGTTAAGCATGTCTTAGCCCTGGTAACCAGGTCACACCACCCAGTCTGATAACACAGCAGGGTAAGGATATCTGTAATAAGTGTATGTAATGCCATGTACAATACATGCACCTATGTGCTGCCATTACAGTAGCAAGGGGTGTGAGTGTCATGTGTGGGACACAGATGTATATGAGACCTGTACAGCACTGTTATCCATGTGAATGTGTTACATACAGGGGTAGTAGCCCAGGGTATGTGCTGTCACACTGGCATGTAGTGTATCATGGCAAAACTACTGTTGACAGTGCTTACCCAGGCAAGACCAGAGTGCTAAATGTAGTACTGACAACAGGCACTCCTGCCAGCATAGCTGGACACTGAGGCCTCCCTGTTGTATCCTTGGTGTGTGAGCTGTGTCACAGTATATACCCCTTACTGGGCAATGATCCATCATGTGGAATGTAACTGTAGACTATCATCTGTACAGCACATGTTAGTGAGGGCTTCTGACATGTAGTTATGGCATACATATTGTTGTCAAATCTCTATCTGTCAACACACTCATCCTGCTGCATAGCTAGTTGCCAAGCTGATGTCTGTCAGTCCATGTACGGATGTGCAGATGGCAGGTATCCAGCTGGGATATGTACAGGCAACCTAAGCTTGATTGGCATGGACATGTCTGCCCAGCTGTGTAAGAACTGGCACATATGGGAGATGTCACCCTGTACACACCACATGCCACGGGTACCTCCACTACACTACCACAATCAACAGAACATGCTTGGGTACAGGTCTCCATCATAGACACTAACCATGTGTTGTAATGCATGTTGCATATATGTCAACTTGATCACCTCAGTGGCCATGTGCAGGAGGCACCTGGAGGATTGGCTGATGCATGCCATTCTCACCCTGGGGGTCACCACAGTAGTGTCTGTTGATAAATTGCCTGCTGCCAGCTGGCAGGTGGCGGGATACCACTGTACACACAACCCCAACATAACCCATCTCCCCTTGGACAATAGCTAGGTACACTGCTATGACCACCTGCAGCAATGCACCCCTGTACTGACACATGTGTATGTGTGCATGACTGAGTATAGCAGTGTCTGTCTGTTAGCACACCTGTACTTGGGAATTCCATGAGGGCCTTCACAACCAATGCAACACCCAATGCCATAGTCAGTTGTGGCTGCTGCTTTATGAGACATTACATGTACCCTGTTAAGCTCCTCCCCATACCAGCTACATGAGCCTTGCAGTACCAGCACAACAGTGTTTTACAAATGGGTTGATAGGCATGGGATACCCATTGTGTTCTGGCATGTGTGTGTAATTGTGCATGTCCGTATATCTGTAGGATACAGCATTCTGAGGCCACATACTCCTATTACAATACCCATTGCCACACAGTAGTACAGATAGTGTTGTTGCTGCCCATAGGTGAGGCATGACAATGCAACACCCTACTATGTGTGTGGCATGTGCATTAGATGCATATCCCTGTAGTACCACTGTTGGGGTATACTATGGGTTATATTGCAGTCACGGCCAATGTGTGCTGGTGGGTATGGCAGAGTGTCATATGGGTTTCAGTGAGTACAGTATCCACTGGGGGATGTGGGTGCTGTGTACACTGTCATTACACCAAGGTACACCCGGTATATGTCCCATGTACCACGTTATGGTTACCAATGTCACCATCAACCATACAGGTAACTGTTACCACAATCCAAGGCAGTTATGCATGTGCTGTGTGCAGCCTACCTGTAACACATTGGACACACGGTCAAGTTAGCAGCAATAGGCCCTGGTATCTCAGATGTGTGTCTGCCTGTTATGTGTCCATTAATGTGTATATGAAGGTATGTCACACTACGTATTGCCCATATACACCCATTACATCCCCCATTAGCATACTGTACATGTCTGGGGTTGTTCTGCATGTAACATGTAACCTGGGACACACCTCACCCTAAATGCTGTGTGGTGTGTGCAATGTGAGCCACAAATTTCAGTATCACTACATAGTTAGGTAGGGGTCTAGTCCCAGTGTTGTCAAGTAACAGTGTGCATGTATGTGGATGGGTTTACATCAGGTTGCAGGGTATACACACCTCAGTGGGTCAGCTGTCCATGTGGCACAGGCAATAACCATTTTAGTAACCTAAGACATGTGTTCAACTGTACCCCAGTTATGTTACAGCCATGGTGTCACCACAGTGCCATACCCCGTTGTGGAATATGACTGCAGACCATCCTCATGCTGACACATGTACACCTACAACACAAATGGATAACATTATGGAGACCACAACCAACCAGTGTTGCTAACAACTATAATGCGTCATTGCTAGATGGCTACACTACCTGCCATATATGCATTACACTTTACACCTTGCACCATGTTACACTGCAGTACTGTGGTACACTGTAGTACAGTCACCATGTGCATCAGAACCATATTACCCTGTATCTGCATTGATGGTATGGATGACAGGGATGTGGCACAGGTATCATCATATGCACAGGGCGTGATGTTGCTTTGCCAGATGCTGAGAGTAGATCATACATTTGACACCATGTGTGTGGGTGAGGGGTGTACTGCTGTGAGCTGGGCATGGTGCTGTGATGTGTGTCGGTATGGGGTTGCCCACTGTGCATTTCTATAGTGTGTGGGTATGCATGCACACACTTCTGCCATGTAGCTGCCCTACACATGTGTTTATGGACAGGTGCAGACCATACCAGGCAGGGTGTGCAGTTCACTGCCTCCGGCCACGGACACGTGGACTGTGCCTGCCAGGGGTTCCACAGGCATGTCCAGATACAGGCCTTGATGTGCTACTCTCACCTGCTGATGACAAATGTCTGCTGGTACCAGGCCCCTCCTGGGACTGGCCATGACCATGTGCACGTGGCCTGTTGTGGTGTGGTGTGGACAGCACCACCCTGCACTGCTGGGGCTGGTACTGCCACTACGGGAGCCCCATGGTGTCCTAGCACATCCACATTGACTGCCAGCTGTTGGCATTGCTGGCCTACATCCATGCGGCCGTCGCCGCACTCCCACCACATGTTCAAGAACAGACAGACCATGGTTGATGAGGACCATCATCTCACCAGACCATCTATCCATGAACTCAGTTAATGCACGGATGGCACCAGCCAGTTCACGGGCATTGTCACTTGCAGATGTGAGAGCAGCCCTCTGCAGCCTCAGGCCCTGTCTGGTGTAATGTTCCATACATGCCTGCGCTGCCATGACAGCCTGAAACATGTGCCTGCTGGTACCATCTATGTCGCCTCTGCCAGGATCATGATGCCCAGCGGTCCTACCATGAAAACCCTGGGACTTCTGCCTATGTAGTGCCCTGCCGGACATCCAGCTATGCCTGCGGCAACTGGACACAGTAGGTATGGTTAGCACACTTTCCTGTGTGCTGCAACCAAACACCAGCTGTCCCTCTGCTATGGCCACTGGTGATGGGGTATGTATAGGCACTGAAAATGTTTGCGGGGTTGGAGTGGCTAAAAGGGGAATGTCAAATGTTGGCACAGTGTTGGCCCATGACAACCCTACCTGTGCCTCAACAGTACTATCATCATCTTCTGTGTTTGTATGGACACCACCATCAGATTGCATCCAGAAGGGACCCTGCACCCACCTTGCCACCTGTGGGGTAAAACAATAAACGCCCTTTAAAACCTGTACAGCATTGCCTAACAGTACACACACACACACACACACACACACACACACACACACACACACACACACACACACACGCACATGCACCCACACACCCACACACCCACACACACACACACACACACACACACACACACACACACACACACACACACACACACCTCCATAATACCTACCTGTCCATGGCTTTACAGACAGTCCCACGTATGTCCATGTGGTACCCCATCCTGCATCACACTTGTTAACATACACACATTGATACCACTCATTAACATATCAGTCCTCTAAATGCATACACAAGTGGTCACAACACAAGTCCTGTTACTACATTACCTGCCTGACCTGTGTGCAGTGGTTTTACATGGCCTCACTGCTGTCATTCAGTATGCACCCTCTGTATGTCCAGACATCATGAGCATGGCCCCTATATGTGTGGGCTATGTTCTATCCATAATATCATGCACTGGTGTGCCATGTGTATGTAATGCTTAGTACATGCCAGATATGCTGCTCATTCAGCCTATCATGTGACAACTGTAATATTTGGATACACTCCCTGGTGTTGACTAGTACTTCCCCAATGCATCTGTAGTGCTGCATACGTGAGTTGTAGATGACATCTCTGCTGAATGCGATATTAAGGGTGTACCTGGTGTCTAACTTCCCTCTCCATGCCTGTTCCATGCTACAGACCATATTATATTATCAGCTGTCCTGTGATTACACACATGACAAGTATTCCTGGTGTGTAACGTGGCAGTCCATGTACATGTACTGCATGATCCCAGAGGGAAGTACTGCTGTATGAACACCCAACAATCACACATGTGCATACATGGCCAGCCACACAAACACACCCACATGCACTCAAGCATCCTACATGCATCAACTTCCCTCCACTTCACCTGAGTGACCCTACAGACAAACTAACTACCCACCAGGATGCACACACACACATACAGGTGAGGTTGCACAATGATAGTACACACAGTCCTCCTATTACCTCTCAACATGCATAACATATGGTACCCAACAGCATGCAGTGCAGCTATAGTCAATCCATGCTGGCAACAGTATACATGTGTGTGATGCATGTGCTGTGTCACTAGGCAAAGCCCCTTTCCCTGGATACCACTGTGCCCATGAACACGGTATTTCTGTGCACCTGTTCTGCACCCTGCCATGTACTGTGCACCACACCTCACAGGTGTACAGCTTATTGCTGAATGTGTACTACTATGTTGGTTATGTCAGCTTTAATGTTCACAGCCCCTATGTTTTTCAGCAACACATACCTGGTATGATATGTGGACAGATTCCATTTGTAAATGCCTGATGTCTGATGCACAGCTCTCAACATCAGCGGACCATGTATGACCAATCCAATACTCTTACACTGACAACCATCAAAGCATACCATGGCTATGAGGGGGTGTACACACCTTTATTGATATGATGCACCCATCCTTGATCTGCCCATGGGACCACATCATTGCATATCTGAGTAGTACATGAGCCCAATATGTGACATATGTCCTTTACTTTCACATGCAGTGTCTACAGAATATGTTAGGTGTGCAGATGCTGACCATGATGCATACACACTGTGTGGGCATATGTGTGCACACCCTTATCATGATGGTTCGTCGCACCTCTTGTTGTGTGTACTACAGCAGTCACTACTCCTGGCAGGGGTATACCAACATGGGCAATTTGCATTTGCCAGTGTATGTTCAGTCTGCCCTACACATGTCCCCCTATTCTGCATGATTGCAAGGTCTACTCATGAGACATCCCTTGGTGTTCACACACTACCGTCACTATTGCTGTGGTGGAAGGGTTACTGCTGCCACAGGTCCTGAACCTATGTGCAGATACAGCCATTTTTAGCATCCTTAGCATCCCTGCTGCAGTGCATTGGTGTTTCATGCTGACACCCTCCCCCTCCTTCAGCCTTTTTGCAGATGCATGATGAGTAATCCCTACACATGTGTGTCATTTTGCAGTGTCCCATACACTGAACACCACATGTTACAGCCTAGTCCCATCTGATAATGTGGACCACTGTAATGCCTTATGCCATAGTGTATCTCTGCAGCAGTTGGCATTGCCCTACAGGTATATACACTGGTGTTGCACTGTATATGGGTGTTGTTCCAAACATGTTCCTACTGTAGGCCATGTCTCACACCATTATGTTATTCCCTGTGGACACATTCCACAATGACAGAATGTTAGTTACCATGCAGATGTCTGACATACCCTTCCAATACCCCATCATGGTCACCCCTGTGATGCCATGCATTTCACAACAACAATACATGCACATGTACAGCATGCATTCTGTGTAGGTGTGTTAGACGTTTGCATGGCATATACCATAGCCATTACATGCCCGGTGTATTGGCAAGCATCTACATAAACCATACTCACCAGCTACAAGCTGCTGCCTTGGTGGTATCCCGGAGAGACCTAAATAAGAGGGTGAGAGATGCATAGTCAGTGGCCACAACTGTGGCAGTGCTACAGGGTTGGTGCAGTATTACAATACATCAACAGTACATTTCCACAATACTACCACATATAGACATCTGTTTATCACTACTATGCAGCAACAAAATATATCTATGACATGTCAGATATGCATGATCTACCTATACCGATGCAATGTGGTCTATAGATGTTCCCTGTGGCCTTACCTGCATGCTCCTCAGCCGGTGTGTGGGTGGCGCCCACTTCCACAAAGGTGTCTGGTGGTTGGTGTGTGTCCGGATGGGCAAGTGCCACGGGGCTGGCCAGGAGCTCCTCCACATGTGTCAGGGGAGGATGGATGGCATGGCCCCCCATGGTGAGGTGATTTCCCCAGAATGCAGCAGCACGCTGACAGGCATTGCAAAGCAGGTCAGAACAATGATGTCGGACCTGCTCATAACTGCAGTTGTGCTGTCCGACATCATTGACCCTGTGGACTAGGTCATTCCACAGGGCGGTCCACTCCTGCTGATCATGGGCAGCCTGGCAAATAAAAGGATAGGGTAGTGCTGGATTAAATAGGTTAGCATTACTTCATTTTCAGCAGCTGAATACGATGGTAGCCATGTATGTGACATCTTGCCTGAAAGACATAAAGATGGAAACAGGTCTGAGCAACTCATACAGCAAGGTTACCACAGTTCTTAATACACAGCTCTGTGACCCCCCCACCATATCAGTGACAACAAACTGTACACACAACTCATTAGGTATGGCTACAGCTTATGCTTACCTACCAGTGGGACAGATGTTGTATTGCACCACACTTTGTGCTATGTGTTTGTGGCCATGTTCCCTGTGTGGACACTATCATTGCTGGCCTGTTACCGACTATTCACCTGCATGCAATTGTCAGGGCTACTATGGTTCCAAGTATGCCTGTGGTATGGCTGCTTTGTGATTGCTGGACATCTGACACTCTGTGTTATTGAGGATATCTATGCATGCTGTTGGACATGTTCCGGTATTGTGTAGACTATTACTACCAACATATTTTCTATAACAGTGACATAATAGCATGTATGTGTACTATTGCCCAGCAGAACCACCTCTCCAAACCCATCTGCCCATGTTGCCCAGCTACATCACATGTGTGTCCCACCCTGGGGCCTCCTCATGTACTGGTCCAGCAATAACGTCAGGTGGAACTAACCCAGGGGATGTTGTCCCCCCCCCCCACCGGGGGCACACACAGATATGTTCCTGTCCCCAAAGGGCAGGTCCAGGGTCTGTTCCATAATGAGCTTCACAGATACATGTGGGATGTGCTACATCACTCTGAGGCACCCAGTACACATTCACAGGTATGACATAATCGTCCTGCTCAGCTTCCAGGCCAGACACTTTCAGGATGTAGACTGCTGTTGTGAGTAGTAGTGGGTGGAAGGCTTGTTCCCCATTGTGTCCATATTGGGGCCCATGGGGCATCCACATCACAGACCACACACACCATACAGGGTGTTTACCCACCACCCCTGTAGACTGTCCTCTATATCTACCAACCCTGACCACCTCCACAACTATACCTGCCATACTTCCCCATATTTCCTTTCCATACTTCACAGACAAGGGCAATGTGGTCCCAACAAGGGGTTCACATGTGACATACCCATCCATGTTGCACACACTGACAGCTATAGATATCTGTGTTTATTGTGATGTGTGATGTTTCCTCGCACATAGCATGCAGCACTGTTGTAGTAATATAGGGGACATGTATTTGCATACATATATGTTTGTGTGTGTTTGTATATATGTAGACATGTGCATATAGGTATATATCTATATATGTGTAGATATATGTGATGTATATATGTGCTCATATATATGTTTATACATGGGTATCTGCATATTTGTGGACATACATGTATATATATATATGTGTGTTTGTGTGTGTGTGTAAACATATGCATATCTATATGTGGGGTACATTCAGGCATCAGGTCCACAATCTCACAGCACCTTCCTGCACAGCTGCACTGTTCTGCCTTGCTACAACACAGACAGTTGCCACATATGGACACAGCCTGACATTGGGGGGTATGTATGGCCAGATTGCAGGTCACCCTATTACATACCTATGGCATTCCTACATGCTACAATACAGATTAACCTGAGTATCCTGCAAGGGGTGGGCTGTGGATCCCACATGTCCATCATAATGGCATTACTTCCACCACCACTATTGGCCAAGAAACATATATAGTTCCCATTACACAACACACACTATGATGGCTTACATCTTATGAGTCAGTGCTGCTCTGCACAGTTGAGGGGTATAGCCCACTACCCACAGGGACAGACTCTAGTGTCCTTAGCAGTTGTTCAGCTGAACATCATTACAACAACAACAGCTGAAGGCACATATAAAGCATTCCACATCATCTATCTCATTATTATGGACCAAGTACTATGGTCAATTACATGCATATATACTTCACATACCTGTTCTGGGACTGCAGACTCATCTAGAGAGTTTGGTATTTCTTTTTTTCTTTTTCTTATACACGCACTCTTTCTCTCTCTCTTAGTCTCTCTCCAATAAATGGAATGAACTGCTTTGCATAGCTTGCACCATGGAATTTGTAGGTGATGCACATGATCAGGTGATGGCCTCTGCACAAGTCAGTGTCCTCCACTTGCTACCTGCATGCAACATGCTGTGTAGTACTTCCAATTACCACTGTCATGGCAACCAACTACTATAAATCCCTACATCATGTGGGCGTGGCCCCTTTACCTTTCCTGTATGATGGACACCCATCCTGTATGTGGGCACCAGTGTTACAGACAGCCAGTAGTAATACCTCTTACAGGAGAACCTGCACACTCAAGCCAGCTACATATTTGTAGGAGGTTCCAGAAGTACAGACATAGTGTGAGTAGAGTTGTTGTATGCATTGTATAGCACTGGTGTTACAGGGTTTGTGTGTACATACTAGTTTAACTTGGAATGCAGTCTGTCTGGATAGCTCTCAACTGTGGACCTATTCTCTTGATGGCCAGAGGTGTGCCTATTATGATTTGTTTGTCCACCACACAGGTCTTGTGTCAGATATATCACTGGCAGTGTGTGTGTGTTGAGTGCTATCAGTACATGGCTACATCCATTTCTGTTTCTAACTTCATATTCCTGACAATGGGTATGTTGCGGACTATCCTGTAACACCAGTGACTTGCTTAGTGTATGACAACAGTTTTACACATATGAGCCTGTGTTCCAGCCTCTGTCCTCCACCTATATACCAGGCTTTTCACATATGACATGCTGTCAGGGGTTGTTCTGTAGTGGGCTGTGAGTATGTCATGCTGCCATTCCTGCCATCAGTCCACTGTTGTTGTGTCCCCCACACATACTGTGGGTTTGGGGCCATATATGTGTGGGCT